>NW_026712250.1:3745246-3997746 GCF_030504385.1 Musca domestica | reverse complement strand
CGTTGGTGAAGATTTTTCTATAGAAAAATATCGTTGGTGAAGGTTTTTCTACAGAAAAATATCGTTGATGAATTTTTTCTATAGAAAAATATCGTTGGTGAAGATATTTCTATAAAAAACATCGTTGGTGAATATTTTTTTTAGAAAAAATCATTGGTGAAGATTTTCCTATTGAAAATATCATTGGTGATTATTTTTCTATAGAAAAAATCGTTGGTTAAGATTTTTCTATGGACAAATATCGTTGATGAAGACTTTCCTATAGAAAAATGTCGTTGGTGAAGGTTTTTCTATAGAAAAATATTGTTGGTGAATGTTTTTTCTCTGGAAAAATTTCGTTGGTGTAAATTTTTCTATAGAAAAATATCGTTGGTGAAAATTTTTCTGTAGAAAAATATTGTTGGGGAAGATTTTTCTATAGAAAAATATCGTTGTTGAAGATTTTTCTATAGAAAAATATCGTTGTTGAAGATTTTTCTATAGAAAAATCGTTGGTGAATATTTTTCTACAGAAAAATACCGTTGGCGAGTATTTTTCTCTGAAAAAATATCGTTGGTGAAAATTTTTCTTTAGAAAAAGATCGTTGTTGAAAATATTTCTATAGAAAACTATCGCTATTAAACCCATTTCCTACAGAAAAATCGTTACGTAATTTCCCGAATATATTAACATCCTTTTGAATTTTACATTTGCAGGATTTGAGTTGTTTTCCAAGTGCCAGTTAAGGGTGGCAGTTGTGACATATCCCAGTGTAGAAGAGCTGTTGCTCTATTTCTGTTGTTGCTATTTCGTTGATGTCATCCAGCAGCAGAACTAATCATATGCAGGGCGTATTATAGTCATAATTTTGGAATTAAAATTATGACTGCTGGCATAAGCTAACTTTTGTATTCAAAACAAGGACGGCAATGAGAATCCATAAAAAGATCAGCATACAAATTAGCTGATTAAAATGAATGAGAGTCGAGGGAATCAAAGTTATAACCCTTTTACGGGATTGGAAAACACCTGGCTTCTGGAAAATCATAATTTTTGGTGTTTAAAAAAAAATATGAAAACAAAAGCTTTTTTTGCCTTTTGTATGGGAGGATATTTTCCCGTGAACTTTTTTCACAACACCCCTGTATTTTAAGGTCCTTTTTTCCGTTTGAAGGATTTCTTTTGTTGTTGTTTTTTTAACTGACTTTTGTTTGGGAAAATTACCCAAATTAATGAAAACAATTTGCAAGTTTTTTTTTTTTTTTTTTTGTATTGACATTCCCAAAAAAGGGGGTGAAATTGCTTTGAAATGACAAATTTCGGAATCCTGTTACGTTTTTGGTTAAACAAGCCATTCGTTTGCTCGCCATGACGACTTCTGACCAATTTGTTGTCGTTGTAATGATTTAACGCCTGGTTTCGTTTCAATAAAGGATTACAAATGAAACAGTTTTGAAACTTTAATTTTAATTGTATTTAAATGGAAACGACCGAGCAATAAAAACTCAACCCAAACAACCCCCGGTGCCACTTGATGCAATCATAACGGGTGGTTTATGCCACCGGCCGGTGGTTACCCAATTAGCAGCCGTCGGGACAAACAATGTGCCAGTTCGGTGGACATAAACTCCGCTAAAGTGAATTTAAAATCAAAAATCATTCAAGTGAAAAAAAGAAAATGTCCTGCCAAAGGACATTGCGAAACTAGTTATTATTTTATCCTTGCGAGATATTAAAGCTCAGTGCCAAAAAAGGATGTTGTTAAGCCAAAACGGACATAAGGCCTTTAGAAAGATTTTCACAATTTAAAAAACTGCAGTCCAAATTTTAAAGTTTGACTCCATTTTGATTGATTTTCCGTTAAAAACAAATCCTCTCTCTCTCACTCATTACAACAAGGACCTTTTCCAACTGCAGCCATTTTTTCTCAATTTGCCAAATTTTCTCTCTTTTATGACAATTGTTCAAATGTCATCACCCAATTTAATTCCATTGTTTTATTCGTTTCGATTGTCATCCAGACGCAAATAAAGGACAAATAATTTCTATTTGCATTTTATTGATGTCCTGTCATAATTTCTATAATCCTTTCGATTGACATAATTTTTCATTCAATTCAATATTTAAATAAAACATTAACGTAATAGGCCTAACGAAATTTACGAAAATCTCTTTGCAATCCTTTAGCTTATTGCTCAAAAGAGAGAGCGAGAGAGAGGGAGGGAGGGAGAAAGAGAGCCAATGATCACGCGCCCAAATTTAAAAAAGTGGTGGTGTTTTTTGTTTTTGTTTCAATGAAATATGTGTGTCATAATTTAAGGATTAAAAATTATGACAATGAAACTCACTTTTCCTGAAAAGTGGGAATTCAAAGGATTAGCGTAAAATTTAGATTGGTGATAGACAATTCAGAATTCAATAGACAAATTTCATTGCGAAATATTTTTCAACATATAAATCAATTGGTGAAAATTTTTCAATAGATAATTGTCATTTTAGAATTCTTTTCTATAGAAAAATTGCTTTGGGAAAATTTTTTCATGTATTGATAAATACTTTTCTAAAGAAAAATGTCGTAGATGAAGATTCTTCTATAGTTGCTGAATATACTGCTATGGAAAAATATTGTTGGCGAACATTTTTTTAAAATAAAAATAAGTTTGGTGTAAATTTTTTTTATAAAAAAATATCTTTGGTGAAGATTTTTCTACAGAAAAATATCGTTGGTGATGATTTTTCTTTGGAAAAATATCGTTGGTGTAAATTTTTCTATAGAAATAAACGTTGGTGTACTTTTTCTATAGAAAAATGCCGTTGGTGAGCATTTTTCCATAGAAAAATATCGTTGGTGAAGATTTTTCCATAGAAAAATATTGTTGGTGAAGATTTTTCCATAAAAAATATCGTTGGTGAAGATTTCTCTATAGAAAAATATCGTTGGTGAAGATTTTTCTATGGAAAAGTATAGTTGGTGTAAATTTTTCCACAGAAAAATATCGTTGGTAAATATTTTTCTATAGAAAAATATCGTTGGTGAAGATTTTTCCATAGAAAAATATCGTTGGTGAAGATTTTTCTATAGAAAAATATCGTTGGTGAAGATTTTTCTATAGAAAAACATCGTTGGTGAACATTTTTCTACAGAAAAATATCGTTGGTGAACATTTTTCTACAGAAAAAGTTCATTGGTGAAAAATTTTCTACAAAAATATATTGTTGGTGAAGATTTTTCTATAGAAAAATATCGTTGGTGAATATTTTTCTATAGAAAAATATCGTTGGTGAAGATTTTTCTTTAGAAAAATATCGTTGGTGAAGATTTTTCTATAGAATAATATCGTTGGTGAAGATTTTTTTATAGTGAAATATCGTTGGTGAAAAATTTTCTATAAAAAATATCGTTGGTGAAGAATTTTCTATAGAAAAGTATAGTTGGTGTAAATTTTTCTACAGAAAAATATCGTTGTTGTAAATTTTTCTACAGAAAAATATCGTTGGTGAAGGTTTTTCTACAGAAAAATATCGTTGGTGAAGATTTTTCTACAGAAAAATATCGTTGGTGAAGATTTTTCTATAGAAAAATATCGTTGGTGAAGATTTTTCCATCGAAAAATATCGTTTGAGAAGATTTTTCTCTAGAAAAATATCGTTGGTGAAGATTTTTCTATAGAAAAATATCGTTGGTGAAGATTTTTCTATAGAAAAATATCGTTGGTGAAGATTTTTCTATAGAAAAATATCGTTGGTGAAGATTTTTCTATAGAAAAATATCGTTGGTGAAGATTTTTCTATAGAAAAATATCGTTGGTGAAGATTTTTCTATAGAAAAATATCGTTGGTGAACGTTTTTCTATAGAAAAATATCGTTGGTGAACGTTTTTCTATAGAAAAAATATCGTTGGTGAACGTTTTTCTATAGAAAAATATCGTTGGTGAACGTTTTTCTAAAGAAAAATATCGTTGCTGAATATTTTTCTATAGAAAAATATCGTTGCTGAATATTTTTCTATAGAAAAATATCGTTGCTGAACGTTTTTCTATAGAAAAATATCGTTGGTGAACGTTTTTCTATAGAAAAATATCGTTGGTGAACGTTTTTCTATAGAAAAAATATCGTTGGTGAACGTTTTTCTATAGAAAAATATCGTTGGTGAACGTTTTTCTATAGAAAAATATCGTTGGTTAACGTTTTTCTATAGAAAAATATCGTTGGTGAACGTTTTTCTATAGAAAAATATCGTTGGTGAACGTTTTTCTATAGAAAAATATAGTTGGTGAACGTTTTTCTATAGAAAAATATCGTTGGTGAACGTTTTTCTATAGAAAAATATCGTTGGTGAACGTTTTTCTATAGAAAAATATCGTTGGTGAACGTTTTTCTATAGAAAAATATCTTTGGTGAACGTTTTTCTATAGAAAAATATCGTTGGTGAACGTTTTTCTATAGAAAAATATCGTTGGTGAACGTTTTTCTATAGAAAAATATCGTTGGTGAACGTTTTTCTATAGAAAAATATCGTTGCTGAACGTTTTTCTATAGAAAAATATCGTTGGTGAACGTTTTTCTATAGAAAAATATCGTTGGTGAACGTTTTTCTATAGAAAAATATCGTTGGTGAATATTTTCATAAAAAATTCGTTGGTAAATATTTTTTAAGCAGACCATCGTAATTTTTCCCTATATTTCATATTTTGCCTTTTTTGATGAATTTTAGGACTCTTGTCGGTTCCTTAACATCCTTTCCTAAATGGAATTATGATAGGATTCCTTTATCCTTGCTTATCTTTCTCTTCGAATTACACGAAAAACCACTTCCACCACATCACTCTGAGGTAGTCAAATTATTAACAATGCGTCAAGGACGAAAATGATGTGCCAACAGTTTGTCAGGTTTTCCCACACCATTTAAGTGAAGTGCAATGTTGGGCGATAAGAACTGCCCTTGATAATCCAAAATCATTTGAAATGGTTTACCTATACAACTGGGCCGGAATTCTTTCATTTTTAGAGAGAATATTTGGCAAAGAAAACCTGGAAATTTTTCGAAATCGTTTGAGAGGAGTTTTTGTAGGTACAGTTTCGTCATCCTGCGGAAGTATTGAAAATGTTTTTCAAGAGTGACAAGTTCACTTCAAATTTTTGGCGCCATCAAGTTATTGTATCGATAATTGCTGACATATATTTTTTGTTCAGTAGCCGAGCAACTTCTGGCATGAAATCGAAAGTCTCAGCACACACTCAAAGTGGCGTGGGGCCAGTTTTACAATTTTAAAAATTAACCCTGTTACACTATAAATCCTTCTGCTACACTTCCGAACCGCTGGAAACCGCGAAAATATATTCATCCATTTTTCCCCTTAACCCCCTAAGGCGAGTGTTTCTAATCATGTTTGTTACAAATTCATATTTTGCCTCTCCACAGGCCTATCGAATTTCCAATGGTCTTCGCTTCCAAACCATCATCGATGGAATTATTATCCAACTGTGTAACAGTTTATCTAAGCAGCTCCTAAGAGACCACAGGTAGTCCGTCATGAAGCGGAAACAGGTTAAGGAATCAGAAAAACACAAGAGAGAGAAGAGAATATGTAAAGTGCTCCTGTCTGCAACGCAAAATTCGTTACACACAAAAACTCTTTTGAATTTTCAATATTTTCATATTGTGAAAATTCAAATTGTCCCAATGTCCTGCCGATTCGCATGCTGAGCTAGAAGTCATGCTGGAAGCCATGAACTTGTGACAAACACAAGTCAAGAGCAATGTCTCCATTAGGGAGATGATGGTGATGTTGATGGAATACAAGTGGAAAATGAAAGGGAAAGTCTAGACAAAAGGAGTGATAATTGTGAATATTGAAAAGGGATTCTGTATAAGCATGTCGGGAGGAACTTATTATTTGAAGATGCACGTGTTCAATATCGAACATTTTTCCATACAAAAATTAAATGATGGAATATCAATTTTCAGACGATTTTTCCATAGAAAAATATCGTTGGTGAAGATTTTTCTATAGAAAAATAGCGTTGGTGAAGATTTCTCTATAGAAAAATATCGTTGGTGAAGATTTTTCTATAGAAAAATATCGTTGGTGAAGATTTTTCTATAGAAAAATAGCGTTGGTGAAGATTTCTCTATAGAAAAATATCGTTGGTGAAGATTTTTCTATAGAAAAATAGCGTTGGTGAAGATTTTTCCATAGAAAAATATCGTTGGTGAAGATTTTTCTATAGAAAAATAGCGTTGGTGAAGATTTTTCCATAGAAAAATATCGTTGGTGAACATTTTTCTATAGAAAAACATCGTTGGTGAAGATTTTTTCATCGAAAAATATCGTTGGTGAAGATTTTTCTATAGAAAAACATCGTGGGTGAAGATTTTTCCATAGAAAAATATCGTTGGTGAAGATTTTTCCATAGAAAAATATCGTTGTGGAAGATTTTTCTACGGGAAAATATCGTTGGTGAAGATCTATCTATAGAAAAATATCGTTGGTGAAGATTTTTCTATAGAAAAATAGCGTTGGTGAAGATTTCTCTATAGAAAAATATCGTTGGTGAAGATTTTTCTATAGAAAAATATCGTTGGTGAAGATTTTTCTATAGAAAAATAGCGTTGGTGAAGATTTTTCTATAGAAAAATAGCGTTGGTGAAGATTTCTCTATAGAAAAATATCGTTGGTGAAGATTTTTCTATAGAAAAATAGCGTTGGTGAAGATTTTTCCATAGAAAAATATCGTTGGTGAACATTTTTCTATAGAAAAACATCGTTGGTGAAGATTTTTTCATCGAAAATATCGTTGGTGAAGATTTTTCTATAGAAAAACATCGTGGGTGAAGATTTTTCCATAGAAAATTATCGTTGGTGAAGAATTTTCCCTTGAAAAATATCGTTGGTGAAGATTTTTCTATAGAAAACTATCGTTGGTGAAGATTTTTCTATAGAAAAATATCATTGGTGAAGATTTATCTATAGAAAAATATCGTTGGTGAACATTTTTCTATAGAAAAATATCGTTGGTGAAGATTTTTTTATAGAAAAATATCGTTGGTGAAGATATTTCAATAGAAAAATATCGTTGGTGAAGATTTTCTATAGAAAAATATCGTTGGTGAAGATTTTTCCATTGAAAAATATCGTTGGTGAAGATTTTTCTCTGAAAAAAATATCGTTGGTGAAAATTTTTCTGTAGAAAAATATCGTTGGTGAAGGTTTTTCTAGAGAAAAATATCGTTGGTGAAGATTTTTCTCTGAAAAAAATATCGTTGATGAAAATTTTTCTGTAGAAAAATATTGTTGGGGAAGATTTTTCTCTAGAAAAATATCGTTGGTGAAGATTTTTCTCTAGAAAAATATCGTTGGTTTAAAATTTTCTATAGAAGAATATCGTTGGTGAACGTTTTTCTATAGAAAAATATTGTTGGTGAAAAATTTTCCATTGAAAAATATCGTTGGTGAAGATTTTTCTAGAGAAAAATATCGTTGGTGAAGATTTTTCTTTGAAAAAAATATCGTTGGTGAAGATTTTTCTATAGGAAAATATCGTTGGTGAAGATTTTTCTATAGAAAAATATCGTTGGTGAAGATTTTTCCATTGAAAAAACGTCGTTGGTGAAGATTTTTTCATCGAAAAATATCGTTGGTGAAGATTTTTCTATAGAAAAATATCGTTGTTGAAGATTTTTCCATTGAAAAATATTGTTGTTGAAGATTTTTCCATTGAAAAATATCGTTGGTGAAGATTTTTCCATTGAAAAATATCGTTGGTGAAGATTTTTCTATAGAAAACTATCGTTGGTGAAGATTTTTCTTTAGAAAAATATCATTGGTGAAGATTTATCTATAGAAAAAATATGATTGGTGAACATTTTTCTGTAGAAAAATATCGTTGGTGAAGATTTTTCTATAGAAAAATATCGTTGGTGAAGATTTTTCTATAGAAAAATATCGTTGGTGAAGATTTTTCTATAGAAAAATATCGTTGGTGAAGATTTTTCTATAGAAAAATATCGTTGGTGAAGATTTTTTCTATAGAAAAAATATCATTGGTGAACATTTTTCTGTAGAAAAATATCGTTGGTGAAGATTTTTCTATAGAAAATATCGTTGGTGAAGATTTTTCTATAGAAAAATATCGTTGGTGAAGATTTTTCTATAGAAAAATATCGTTGGTGAAGATTTTTCTATAGAAAAATATCGTTGGTGAAGATTTTCTATAGAAAAATATCGTTGGTGAAGATTTTTCCATTGAAAAATATCGTTGGTGAAGATTTTTCTCTGAAAAAAATATCGTTGGTGAAAATTTTTCTGTAGAAAAATATCGTTGGTGAAGATTTTTCTAGAGAAAAATATCGTTGGTGAAGATTTTTCCATTGAAAAATATCGTTGGTGAAGATTTTTCTCTGAAAAAAATATCGTTGGTGAAGATCTATCTATAGAAAAATATCGTTGGTGAAGATTTTTCTATAGAAAATAGCGTTGGTGAAGATTTTTCTATAGAAAAATATCGTTGGTGAAGATTTTTCCATTGAAAAATATCGTTGGTGAAGATTTTTCTATAGAAAAATAGCGTTGGTGAAGATTTCTCTATAGAAAAATATCGTTGGTGAAGATTTTTCTATAGAAAAATATCGTTGGTGAAGATTTTTCTATAGAAAAATATCGTTGGTGAAGATTTTTCTATAGAAAAATATCGTTGGTGAAGATTTTTCTATAGAAAAATATCGTTGGTGAAGATTTTCTATAGAAAAATATCGTTGGTGAAGATTTTTCTATAGAAAAATATCGTTGTTGAAGATTTTTCCATTGAAAAATATTGTTGTTGAAGATTTTTCCATTGAAAAATATCGTTGGTGAAGATTTTTCCATTGAAAAATATCGTTGGTGAAGATTTTTCTATAGAAAAATATCGTTGGTGAAGATTTTTCTATAGAAAAATATCATTGGTGAAGATTTATCTATAGAAAAATATCGTTGGTGAAGATTTTTCTATAGAAAAATATCGTTGGTGAAGATTTTTCTCTGAAAAAAATATCGTTGGTGAAAATTTTTCTGTAGAAAAATATCGTTGGTGAAGATTTTTCTAGAGAAAAATATCGTTGGTGAAGATTTTTCTCTGAAAAAAATATCGTTGATGAAAATTTTTCTGTAGAAAAATATTGTTGGGGAAGATTTTTCTCTAGAAAAATATCGTTGGTGAAGATTTTTCTCTAGAAAAATATCGTTGGTTTAAAATTTTCTATAGAAGAATATCGTTGGTGAACGTTTTTCTATAGAAAAATATTGTTGGTGAAAAATTTTCCATTGAAAAATATCGTTGGTGAAGATTTTTCTAGAGAAAAATATCGTTGGTGAAGATTTTTCTATAGAAAAATAGCGTTGGTGAAGATTTTTCCATTGAAAAATATCATTGGTGAAGTTTTTTTCCATTGAAAAATATCGTTGGTGAAGTTTTTTCCATTGAAAAATATCGTTGGTGAAGATTTTTCTCTAGAAAAATATCATTGGTGAAGATTTTTCTATAGAAAAATATCGTTGGTGAAGATTTTTCCATAGAAAAATATCGTTGGTGAACGTTTTTCTATAGGAAAATATCGTTGGTGAACGTTTTTCTATAGGAAAATATCGTTGGTGAACGTTTTTCTATAGGAAAATATCTTTGGTGAAGATTTTTCTATTGAAAAATATCGTTGGTGAAATTTTTTCCATCGAAAAACATCGTTGGTGAAGATTTTTCCATAGAAAAATATCGTTGGTGAAAATTTTTCTATAGAAAAATAACGTTGGTGTAATTTTGTCTATGGAAAAATTTGGTTGTCAAACATTTTCATTTCTTTCACTAGAATTTTGTTGCAGTTGATTTTTGCAAAGAATACAAACGTTTGTTTTAACCCAAGTTCATTCACCTCTTAAGAAACCCCCTGAAGAAGTTTAAAAAAATCCTGTTTTCCCCACATCGAAAAAAAATCCTTTCATCTCCTAGAAACGGAAGATAAACAACATTAGCATAATCCTTCTTTTCTTTTTGTCATAATATCATCGTCTTCATCATCCTCTGTTTAAGCACTTGGATACAGAGCTGATGGTTAGATTTGCGGTAGAATGTGTCCACATGTTGTGAAACTGGCTCGGCTACTTTGCCCAACCCCAATCTGCAAAAAAATTAAGATCCTTTGCAAAAAAGGTCTTGGGCAAACTCCACTCGCTTCATAAAATACTCGATTAGAAGCTCACATTTCCTGTAAGCAGCCAGCCACTTTTGCAACCAGTTCTAATTGAGAGTCTCGTGTCCTCGCCAGGACATCTAGACGTGAAGCAATCTTTTGTGTTGAGGATTTGGCGAACGATTTCCATCAATTACAGCCAGCTGGGATGTGAGTAACAGCAAAACCCTGCAATTGAGTGGAATACAAAACTCCCTTTAAGAGGTCAGACTTTGCCAATGGATTCTCTTTCCATGTGGTTGTAAGAGAGTTAGTTCTCCAAAAAGAGCTAATGCTTTGCAGAGAAGATTAAGATCAATGAAATAAAACTGCCAATTGTTTTGTCAAGGAACTCATTTTTTCTTAATATTTTTTTATAATTCCTTAGATAATTTTTCTCTACCGAAAAAATAAATTTCTCTCTCCCTCTCTCTCCCAACTCTCCCATTTTCAAATTTTGTGATGAAAAACTAAGCTGGATATATAACGCATGCCACATAGGGACTACCTGCTGTCCTCCTTAGCTCTTCAGCGAATTTGTTATTCACAGTTGGATAATAATTCCATCGATGATGGTTTCGAAGCGATGTCTATGGGAAATTCGATAGGCCTGTGGAGAGGAGAAATATGAATTTGTAACAAACATAATTAGAAACACTCGCCTTAGGTGGTTAAGGGGAAAACGGATGAATATATTTTCGCGGTTTCCAGCGGTTCGGAAGTGTAGCTGAAGGATTTAAAGTGTAACAGGGTTAATTTTTGTAAAACTGGCGCCACGCCACTTTTGGGAGTGTGTTGAGACTTTCGATTTCATGCCAGAAGTAGCACGACTATTGATCAAAAATTACGTGGCACCAAATATCGATACAATTTTCTTTTTGAACTACTTGAAAGTTGTTGAAAAAAAAACTTAGAGGCGCCAAAATTTTGAAGTGTTAACGGATGCCAACTGTACTCTTTTGGAAAATATAAAAAGGATATTAATTATGGACATGCCTTTTTTTGGAAAAATATTTCAAATATTTTTTAAAACTTCAGAATGATGGCAAGACTGTACCCACGTAGCTCTTCTTTGTGGCCTTTACAAGAAAAAAATTAAATATTTTTATTTTTTATTTTTTTTTATTTTTATTTATTTATTTATTTTTTTTTTTTTTTTGGAAGAGAGTCATATGTACCCATCCATACCTTCCCAAATATTCTAACAAAATCCCTTATATTTTCTATCCAAAAACGAAGGAATTCTAGCCAAGTTCTGATATGGAGGAAGGATGGATTCCTCTTCATATTACCTTGCCAATTATTCTTACAACTGTTTTCATATTTTCTATCCAAAAAACGAAGGAATTCCAGCCAAGCTGTAAAAGGCTAGCCGCCTTAAATGATTTTGGTTTATCAAGGCCAGTCCTTATCGCTCAACATTGCCCTTCACTTAAATGGTGTGGGAGAACCTGACAAACTATTGGCACATCATCTTCGTCCTTGACAAATTTTTAATATTTTGACTTCCGCACTGTGATGTGGTGGAAGTGGTTTTTCGTGTAAATTGAAGAAAGTGATAAGCGAGGATAAAGAGGTCCTTTCAAAATCCCAAGAGGGAAAAGGATATTCCGTATGAAAAAAAAAAATAAAAAATAGGATTAGAAGTCTCAAAAAGGAACGTATTTTGTGTTTAAAACTAAAATTCAGCAAAAATTTCAAAAGTCCGAAGATAAAAAAAATCCTTTCATAATTTCATATGGAAAAAATGTAAAAAGGCGATAAAAGGCCATAAAAAGGACACTTGAAATGGTAAAATTTTCTGTCCAAAAAATTTGAAAAAAAGTGTTCAAGAAAATAATTTTCAAGTTGTCAAGTTGTCCATGAATGTTCCAGGACCAAAATTAAATATTTAATTTTCCCAAATTGAAAATAATTTTCTAAAAAAAAAAAAAAAAAACAAGAAATAATTTGGGAAATGAAAAAAACTGCAACCAACTTCAGACTGCTGTCATTTCAAAGCCATTCGTCCGACAGCTGTTAAAATCATTCCTGTGACAGCTCAGTATATTGTTTACAAGCGTACAAAAGCATTTTCGTGAGAATTTTCCAGAAAAAATGTTATTCATGGTGGAATTCAAGCGTGATTTCTTTATATTTGGCCAGTTCCGGTAGGCTAATGTTAGAGAACTCCAGCATTTAAATGTGAATAAATCTTCGGTGTCTCGTACCATCGCTCGTAGCAAAGTGTCGATCAGCTCAAGCAAGCCCGTCACCGGGAATGGGCCAAAATACCACAGAGCAACATTCGGGCAGCGTGTGACTGTTTCATTGGCCGTTTGAAGTCCATAATTCGTGCCAAAGCTGACCAATTCGAACAAATCTAAACTTATTCTGAAATTTGATGCTATTTCCCACATTTTTTGCTTTCATTCAATAAAATTTGAAAAAAAAAATGTAAAAATTATGGCGTTTAACTTTGTTGCAGTTTTTTTTTAATCTCACCCTGTATAGGTTTTTTTAGTGTCAGAATAATTTTCTCGGAATTAATATTCAAAAATTGTTTCAATTTTTTTTCTGAACTGGATATTTCAAAATTATTGAATTTTTATCGAAATACTCAAAATTTGAAGTAAAAACGTATTTGAAAGAGGTATATATTTTTAAAAATATTTTTAATAAATTTCTAAGTCAAATATTTAATAAAATTTAAAAAAAAATGTAAAAATTTTTTCAGAATTTTTTTCCTAAACTGGATATTGCAAAAAAAAAAATGAATTTTTATCGAAATACTCGAAATTTGATGCCAAAAGGTATTTGAAAAAGGAATTTATTTTTCATACTTTTTTTTAAAAAACAAATTTCCATGTAAAACATTTAATAAAATTAAAAACAAAAATTCATTCATTTGATAAAATTTAAAAAAAAAAATGTAAAAATATGGCGTTTGATTTTGTGGCAAATTTTTTTCGCCCACCCTGTATAGGTTTCTTAGTGTCAGAATATTTTCTAGGAATTAATATTTAAATAAAAAATATTTCAAATATATTTTTCTGAACTGGATATTTCATAAAATTTGAAATTTTATTGGTATACTCGAAATTTGATGTAAAAAAGTATTCGAAACAAAAATATATTTTTCAAACTATTTTTTGAAAATAAATTTCCAAGGCAAATATTTAGTCAAATTTAAAAAAAAAAATCATTCATTTAATAAAATTTAAAAAAATGTAAATATATTGCATTTGACTTTGTTGCAGTTTTTTAATTAAAATATTTTTCAAAAATTTTTTCTGAACTGGATATTGCAAAAAAAAAAAAAAGAATTTTCATCGAAATACTCGAAATTTGATGTCAAAACGTATTTGAAAAAGGATTATATTTTTCAAACTATTTTTTAAAAATAAATTTCCAAGTCAAATATTTAATAAAATTAAAAAAAATCATTTATTTAAAAAATTAAAAAAAATTTAAAAATTATGGCGTTTGACTTTGTTGCAGATTTTTTCGGCCACCCTGTATAGGTTTTTTTAGTGTCATAGTATTTTTCTTGGAATTAATATTCAAAAATTGTTTCAAAAAATTTTTTTTTCTGATCTGGATATTTATATGGAAATTCCTCCAAAAAATTTGAATTTTTATCGAAATTTGATGTAAAAATGTGTTTGAAATAAGAATATATTTTTCAAACTATTTTTTAAAATAAATTTCCAAGTCAAATATTTAATAAAACTTAAAAAAATTCATTTATTTAATAAAATAAAAAAAAATGTAAATATATGGCGTTTGACTTAGTTTTTAGTGTCAGAATATTTTTCTTGGAATTAATATTCAAAAATTGTTTCAATTTTTTTCTGACCTGGATATTTATATGAAAATGTTTCCAAAAAAATTAATTTTTTTTTATCGAAATACTCGAAATTTGATGTAAAAACGTATTTGAAATAGGAATATATTTTTCAAACTATTTTTTAAAAATAAATTTCCATGTCAAATATTTAATAACATTAAAAAAAAATCATTCATTTAATAAAATTAAAAAAAAAAAATTAAAAATTATTTTTATTATTTCTTATTTTTTTTCAGTTTTCAGTGTCCGAATATTTTTTTCGGAATTAATATTAAAAAATTGTTTGAATTTTTTTTTTTCTGAATTGGATAGTTCAAAAAATTTGATTTTTTATCGAAATACTCGAAATTTGATGTAAAAACGTATTTGAACCCGGAATATATTTTTCAAACAATTTTTTTAAATATATTTCTAAGTCAAATATTTAAGATTTGAAGATATTCTGACAATAAAATATAGGTTTTATTTATTGTCAGAATATTTTTTTCCAGTATTAATATTCAAAAAATAATTTCAAAATTTTTGTCTGAACTGGATATTCATGAAAGAAATATTTCCAAATAAATTTTCAATTTTTAGCAAAATATTCGACATTTGTTGTGAGTATAAAAATCTAAAATTTTTCAAAATTTTCCAAATTTGAAATTTTTTTGAATATTTCAAAATGATTTATGGAGAGTTAAAAAAAAAACAAAATGTGATCATTAAGAACCAAAAGTGTTTTAATCTGGAACTTCAAAGAAAATTCAAAAGTAGGTTTATGTAAATTTCGGGGAAAAAAGGATACTTGAGACAAGGATATGCAAAAATACTATTTTGCATTTATTTGCAATGCTAGTGAAGCTGTTGATTTTCCCCTTTCTGGCCATTAATAAATCATCAATATCCTTTGATTAAATGAAAAGGATACAAAGTAACTTTAAAGAAAATGATTGGTGAGAAAAAAATAATTGCGGCTTTGCAAAGGATAATTATGCAAAATTTCAAGTGGTAGATAAATAAACAAGACCTTTCTGTGTTAGCACAGGAACAATGTGTGAACAAAGGGATAAATAGAGAGGACCTTTGTTGAGAGTTAAGATGTTGCAAATTATGACATGGATTACAAGGACATTTTACAATAACATTTTTTTAACAACACTCACAAAGGATATGCCCCATCCATCCAGGACATTGCAGGCATTGTGTAAAATATAATATTACCTACTATCCTTGCTGGCCATTGTAACAAACAAACACATTGATCTCAAAACACATGCTACAATAAATTAATTAACACAACATGTCCTTTGACAAGGAGCTCATCCTGATCTTGATCCGTTCTTGCTCAGAAGTGAGAAAAATATTAAAGGAAAAGGAAAATCACCTGTTTTTTCTTTCAAAACAAAAAAAACATACATCCTTAAGAGACTAGACAAATTAAATTAAAATAAAAACCAGACTATAGCAGTTGCCATTGAAAACAAGATCCTGGCGGATAGTCCTGCTGAACATCAAATCAATATTTGAAGCAAAACATGAACATCATTAGCACTTGGAGGCATTTGATGAGGCCAAAGGAAATGTGTTTCAGAGAAACAGGTGTGTTTTACTTTCTCTCTCTCCCTCTGCCCCTCTCTGCCGTCGATTAAAGAGACATAAAAAGATAACAGAAGTCAATGAGCCCAGAAGGCAGGAAAGAAGGGGAAAAGTGGCGCAAAGGAAAAGACAACCAGCAAAGGATAACCTTTTTCAAAATTAATTCACTTTCCAAGGAGGCTTCTTTAGCAAATCAAAATATTTCAAAAAAATAGATTTTTTGAAAAAATAATAAAAAAATCTTTGATTAATATTTGAAAAAAAAGTCAAAATGCTGTAAATTCACTCTTGCCGAACTTTGAATACCCTCCATCATTTGGAGCGAATTTGGCAATTTCAAAAAAAAAAAAAATTAATAAAAGCCGTTTAAAATTCTGTTCAAATCTTAAAAATTGCATAGGCAACTTTTGTTATAAGCCTTTACAATATTCAAATACCAAATTTGAAACATTTTCCGTAAATAATGTAGCTTAAATCGTCAAAATACCAAAAATCGGGAGGTACAGTTATATGGGGCTACACGAAGACGTGGACCTGCACAAACAATTTTCTGTCCTAGGCTGTGGTATCCATTACGAACTTCAAATACCAAATTTGAAACAATTCCGATAAATAATATCCCTAAAATCATCAATATACCGAATATCGGGAGGTACGGTTATATGGGGGCTATACGAAGACGTGAACCTACACAGACAATTTTCTGTATTTGGCTCCAGTATCCATTACGAACTTCAAATAGCAAATTTGAAACAATTCCGGTAAATAATGTCCCTAGAATCATCAAAATACCGAAAATCGGGAGGTATCGTTATATGGGGGCTATACGAAGACGTGAACCTGCACAGACAATTTTCTGTATTAGGCTCCGGTATCCATTACGAACTTCAAATACTAAATTTGAAACAATTCCGGTAAATAATGTCCCTAGAATCATAATAATACCGAATATCGGGAGGTATAGTTATATGGGGGCTATACGAAGACGTGGACCTGCACAGACAATTTTCTGTCATAGGCTGCATTATCAATTGCGCACTTCAAATACCAAATTTTTAACAATTCTGGTAAATAATGTCCATAAAATCATTAAAATACCGAATATCGGGAGGTGCCGTTATATGGAGGCTATACGAAGACGTGGACCTGCACAGACCATTTTCTGTCTTAGGCTGTAGTATCCATGACGAACTTCAAATACCAAATTTGAAACAATTCCGGTGAATACTGTCCCTAGAATCATAAAAATACCGAATATAGGGAGGTACCGGTATATGGGGGCTATACGAAGACGTGGACGTGCATAGGCAATTTTCTGTCTTAGGCTGTAGTATCTATTACGAACTTCAAATACCAACTTTGAGACGATTCCGGTGATTAATGTAGCAAAAATCATAAAAATACCGAAAATCGGGAGGTACCGTTATATGGGGGCTATACGAAGACGTGAACCTGCAAAGACAATTTTCTGTCCTAGGCTGTAGTATCCATTACGAACTTCAAATACCAAATTTGAACCATTTTCGGTGAATAATGTCGCTAAAATCATCAAAATACCGAAAATTGGGAGGTACCGTTATATGGGGCTATACCAAAACGTGGACCTACATAGCCCATTTCCAATGCCAAAAGTCCTGCAGACATAATATACATTTGAGTAAAATTTTATCAACCTACTTCATTTCGTTCGGAAGCTAGAGTGACGAACATCGCGAAATCGACATAGAATTTTATGTTGATCAATTTTATGCTGTGGGATCTAAAATGTGTGTTTCGAGGTTTTACAAACGGAATGACCCCTCCATACTATGGTGGAAGGTATAAAAGTCCTTTATATTATCCTCAATCCTCAAATGTTAGATCCTTTAAAAAATATTTTATTAAAAAAAAATATTTATACACATATATACATTTTTCTTGCCTACCCTGGTCACAGCCACTTCCCAAGGGGTGGTGTGTAATATTTTGACTAACAAATGGCATCATTCCTCTGTGACATTTTCAATTCCCTCTAATTCGACTTCACTATCAAAACACCCAATCATAAATGGGGCGTTGCATTGAAATCATAATTATATGTAAATTTAAATTTGTTTTAATATTTGAATTATGGCCCAGAAAAAGGACACACACGCGTTGCTGGGTCTTGGCAGGGAAAGAGTTAAGAAAATCCAAAAAAAAAATCTGCATATAAATTAGCTAATTACAGGGAGAATTTGGGTGAGGGGTAGATTTCCATACCCCAAACGACTACAAGGGAAGACAACGTTTTTTTTGGGTAACAGGACTAAGATAAAGGATTAACAAAAGAGCATGGCTACGACAGGGGGACAGTGAAAGGATTACATTTGTAGGCATTTTTTGTTTCTTCTTCCCATTTTGTTAACATAAATTGCCTGTAAAGGACCAAGGTGCCCTTGAATGTTGACAACATTGGAAGCTGTTTGGTCTTTTCCGTTGGAAACAAAAGGAATGGTAAAATACTCTTTTTTAAATTGCCGAGATTTACATAAAATTAGATGTCAGTGCTCAGGGTTGGAAGGGGGAGGGGGTGACGACTACTGTAGCCAGATATCAAATTACATTTGCCATAGTTTTGATGGTTTTTTTTTTTGGAAATTTACATGGAAATTATGAAAATATTTTGGGAAAACAAAGACATTTTTATTATAGAGAGAGGGAGAGAGAGAGAGAGAGAAAGAGAGAAGTCAATGGGTATAATTAAGTCAAATAGTAAATTACATGATATGAAATTATACAAATGAAAGTTAAAAATGATTTATAGAAGGATTCAACAATAATTAAATAGAGATTTTTTTAATGAAAAAAATTAGGGTTATATTTTTTAAATATTTTCTAAAGAACCTTCTTTTTTTAATGAAAAAATTCAAGGTCTATATTTTTTTTAAATATCTTCTAAAGAACCTTCTATGAACTTGGATTCTCTTAAAGACTCTCCCAAAAAAAAAGTAAATAAATAAATAAAAAAATAAAAAATAAAAAAAATAAATAAATAGAAAAATATTCAGATAATATAATTAAAGTATAACGAGGAATTTACTGGTAAATCCAACGCACAATAGACCCACATCCAATTACTCAGTCCATATGTAAAGCCTAGAAATCATCAACATTGACCTCAATATCAAATCTCAGAATTTAGTACCATTAAGTACATCCTAGATCCTTCATCCTAGACACCAACAGTGATCCAAAATATCTAATATCATTTAGTACATTTTGAAAAAGTACGCATTTCAAAAACCACCGACATTTCTTAATCTCGGACATAAACCAAGACCCCTTTATCAAATGTGGTAGTAGTACGCATTTCCGAAACCACCTCCATATCTCAATTGCAGATACCAACAAAGACTCCAATATTAAATTCGAAGATTTTTGCCCTATCCCTTCACCCAATACCAAATATAGTACCATTCAGTACTTTTCGTACAATTACATTACACATTTCCGAAATCATCTCCATATGTGCAGGCCACACAAAAACATTGACCCTAATACCAAATTTCAGATTTCAAGCACTATCTGTTCGCCCAATACCAAATTGTAACAAATATAGTACTATTTAGTACTTTCGTGCACTTGTAGTATACACTTCCAAAAACCATCTTTTTATCACAAACCAACCATCAACAGGGACTCCAACACAAAATTTCAAATTGCCAGCTTCTTCCGTTCACCCAAAACGAAATTGTACCAAATCTAGTACTATTTAGTACAGTTCATACACTAAGTACACATTTTCAAAACCAACTCCTTGCATCAACCCCATTTCCAAGAATTGATTCTCATACCAAATTTCCAGATTTTACAACTATCCCTTCACATAATTCCAAATGGTACCAAATTTAGTGCATTTTAGTACTTTTGGTACACGTATTGTCAGACTTTGGAAAAACCCTTTAGATTGTCTTTATCCTACACAACGTCAAAGACTCTCACTACAAATTTCTGAATTCCAGCTCTATTCCTGTCCCAAAATGCCAAAGTTAATTAGTACTTTTCATACTTCTTGTACGTATTGGCAAATCCCCCTCCATGTATCAACCAAACCCTCCAAAATGTGATCCTAATGCCAAATTTTAGACTTCTAACTCAATTGCTTATCGAAATACCAAATTTAGTACATTTTAGTACTTTTTAGTACGTATTTCCGAAACCATTTTCAAATCTCAATCCTGCACACTAGCGGTGATCCTAATGCCAAAATTGCAGATTTCAAGCAGTATCCTTTCAACCAAAAACAAATTTTAGTACCATTTTGTACTTTTCGTAAGTTTTCTGAATGCATTTGAAAGTCCTACATTTTCCCATCCTACCCACCAGCAGGGCCTCCAATACCAACATTTTAAATTTCCCCGTTCAACCAAAAACCAAATTGTACCGAATTTAGTACAATTGTAACATTTAGTACATATTCCCAAAAACACCAATTTTCTAAGTCCAACTATTTATTTTAACCCTACGCACCAGCAGAAACCCCAATACCAACCTTTTAAATTTGCAGATCAAACCGTTCAACAAAAACCAAAATTTTCCAAATTTGGTACCATTTAGTACAGTTTTTACAATTGTTACACATTTCAAAAAACACCTACTTATATCAACACTACTTCCAAAACTTTTATACCAAATGTCAATAAATACCAAAATGTACGAAATTTAGTGCTTTTTAGTACTCTTCTAGACCGAATTCACAAAAATCCCAATTTTATCTCACCCCTAACCACCAAAATATTGACCCACATTCAAAATCAAAGCTTCAGCCATTTCGCCTGGGCGCTGATGAATCAGTTATTCTCTCTCCTCCTTTTTCTCTCTTTCTTTATTTTGACCTGGGCGCTGATGAATCAGTCAGTCATCCATTTTTGAACTTTTCGTAACTTCAAAAATGCGAATTTCCAAAAGTCAGCCCCTACCCACCAAAATCGACCCTCATCTGAAGATTCTAGCTTCAGCCGTTTCGCCTGGGCGTTAATAAATCAGTCAGTCTCTCTCTCTCTCCAAAAACCTGTTGATACATCTATCCTGAAGTTCATCAGTGGCTCTCATTGCAAATTTCAGATATCTAGCTCATTCCGTTTATCCAATACAAAGAAATTCAATTTTTTGGTACATTTTAGTACTCTCTCATAACCTTTTAGTACGAATTTCCAAAAAAGCCAGCCCTGCCTTACCCCTAACCACCAATATTGACCCACATTCAAAATGTCAAGATCCTAACTTTAGCCGTGTCGCTAGGGCATTGAAGAATCAGTCAGTCATTCAGTCTCTCTCTAACACTTTATTTCTCACCTGGGCAGTGACGAATCAGTTAGTCATCCGTTTTGGAACTTTTCGTAATCTCAAAAGTGCGAATTTCCACAAAAATCCAGCCCCTACTCACCAACATTGACCCACATTTTAAGATTCTAGTTTCAGCCGTTTCGCCTGGGCGTTGATGAATCAGTCAGTCTCTCTCTCTCTCCCCAAAAACTGTTGATACATCTATCCTGAATTCCATCAGTGACTCTCATTGCAAATTTTAGAATTCTAGCTCACTCCATTTGTCCAATGCAAAGTATTAAATTTACAGTACATTTTAGTACTCTCTCATACCCTTTTAGTACGAATTTCCAAAAACCCAGCCTTATCTCATCCCTGCTCTCCAATGCTGGCCCACATGCAAAATTTCAAGATTCTAGCTTTAGTAGTTTCGCCTGGGCATTGATGAATCAGTCAGTCAGTTACTCTCTCTCTCTCTTTCTCTCACTTCATTTCGACCTGGGTAGTGACAAATCAGTTAGTCATCCGTTTTAGAATTTTTCATAACCTCAAAAGTGCGAATTTCCAAAAATCCACCCCATACCCACCAACATTGACCCACATTTTAAGATTCTAGCTTCAGCCGTTTCGCCTGGGCATTGATGAATCAGTATCTCTCTCTCTCTCCAAAAACCTGTTGATACATCTATTCTGAATTCCATCAGTGACTCTCATTTCAAAATTTCAAGATTCTAGCCTTAGCCGTTTCACCTGGACATTAATGAATCAGTCACTCTCTCTCTCTCTCTCTCTTTTCCTCTGCCTCTTTCCCTCTCTTTATTTATTTATTATCCCAATAAAACACATTTTTTCAATAATTATTTTTTTGAGAAATTCAATCGTTGTGAATGATATTTTTCCTTTATTGTTTTTGTTTTTTATGTTCTTGTTGTTGTTTTTGTTTTTGTGTTTTTTGTTGTTGTAATACATAATTTGATTAAGTACTTTCTTCTTCTTGCTTACTATTATTATTTTCCCATACAGTTGTTATTGTTGCCTGGTTTTGTTTTTTTCTTTTAACTAACATTTTGTTTTTAAATCTGCCTAACCTCAAGAAGCCAACATCAAAACTGGCTTTCTTCTGCTGCTCTTGGCCAAATTCTTAAGACTTTTTGGTAATACTATTTGGTTTCACATTATGTCTTCTTTTTTTGTAACACATTTTCTTATGTATTTTTTATTATTTTTTAATTGCATGTATTTTTTAATTATTTTTTAAATACATTTGAGCTTGTTTTTAATTTTTGGGATTTTTTTTGGCTTTCTTTCTTTTTAACAAAATTTATTCTAAATAAAATTTAAAATTATTATTTATTGTTTTTTTTTTTTTGGTATTTTTAAAAAATTCTATATATAATATGTGTTTCTTTTTTGGGTTTTTTGTTTGGTTGTCTTAAAAAATATGCTAACGTTTGTTTTGTTGTCTTTAATAATTATTCATAATAATTATTAGTTGTTTTTTCTTTTTTAATAATTGTCATAATAATATAAATTGCAATAATAATAATAAATATTAATAATAATAAATATTAATAATAATTATTTAATAATAATTTAAAAAAAAAAATAATTAAATAACCATTACACTTACACTCGAAGAAATGCTTTTCAGTGTCACATTGAGTCTTGCCGGAGACAAGTGTAAAAAACGTGAGTTCAAGTGAGGTGAGAGAGAGAGAGTGTTGAGTGATTGACTTAGTTAGTCTCTTCATATAGGGCGAGGGGTTAGGTGTATATTTCAAAAAGTTGCTAGTTTTGTTGTTGTTTTGTAATAAATATTTTTTTTATTAATTATAATTATTATTGTGTCCAAATGTAGAATATGAGAAAATGTGAGTCTCTTCATTGGATTTTCGTTTGTGTGTGTGTGTGAGTGAATCAATAAAACATGGTGAGTAATTGAGTGTTTGTTTTTGTTTTGGGTTTCATTTCTCTCAGTGTTTTAATGTTTGATAGTAGTTAGTGGTGCGAAAACGTTGTGTATTTATAGTTTAAATGGTTGGAGGTCATTAAGAGATAAATCAAAATGTTTGCTACAAAAAATATCGCATGCGATATTTTTTTTTAAAACATTTTAAGCGATAATTTTTTTATAAAAAATATCTCATGCAATATTTTTCATATATAAAAAATTATAGCCATCAGATTGATCGCTTGTGATCTATTTTTATATATGGAACTATGGCTAATAACAAATAAAAAAAACAAATAGCATGCGATATTTTCTATGCATGCAAAAAAAATATATCGCACATTTTTCCTAAAAGAAAAAAATCTCGAAGGCGACATTTTTACTAGAAGAAAAAAATAGCAGATCACAATTTTTTCTATAAGAAAAAATATCGCAGTCACATTTTTGCTATAAAAAATATACCGGGTGACATATTTTCTATAAAAAATATAGCAGGCGACATATTTTCTATAAGAAAAAAATATCGCAGGCACATTTTTCTATAAGAAAAAAATTTGCAGGCGACATATTTTCTATAAGAAAAAATTTCGCTGGAGACAAATTTTTTATAAGAAAAATTATCGCAGGCGACATATTTTTCATAAAAAAATAAATATTGCACACAACATTTTTTCTTTAGGAAAAAAACTGACTTACTAACGGCTGAAGCTAGAATCTTGAAATTTTGCCCAAGGGTACGAAATGTACTAAAATGTATTAAAAATTTAATACTTTGTATTTGGGCAAACGGAATGAGCTAGAATTCTGAAATTTAGAATAAGAGTCACAGATGGAGTGCAGGATAGATGTACTGAAGGTTTTTTGGAAATTCGAACCTTAAGGTTGCGAAAAGTTCCAAAATGGTACTAAACTTCTAAAATGATACAATTTGGCGTTATATGAACGGATAGAGCTAAAATTTGGTATGAAAATCAAGGTTGGAAGCCTGACAATCCAAACTTACTTGGTATATGAAGGTGGTTTTGGAAATATGTACTAAGTATAAGAACTGTACTAAATGGTACCAAATTTTGTACAAATTCTTATTGGGTGAACAAATAACACTTAAAATCTGAAATTTGGAGTGAGAGTCTTGATGTTGTGTAGGATAGAGACTATCTAAAGGTGTTTTCGACATTCTTACAATGCGTGTGCCAAAAGTACTAAAATGCACTAAATTTGGTACCATTTGAAATTAAGTGAATGGTTATCAATTCTTGAAAATGTGGTTGATAAAAGAAATTGGTTTTGGGAATGTGTACTAAGTGTAAGAACTGTACTAAATGGTACTTGATTTGGTACAATTTGGTATCGGGTGTACAGATGTGCTTTCAATATGAAATTGGGGTTGGAAGATATTAGCTATTCATATGTTGTCTGGACATCTGGAGGGAGTTTTGGAAATAAGTACTATAATTGTAAGAAAAGTACTAAATTGTACTAAATTTGGTCTGAAATCCTTAAATTTGATATTGAGATCTCTGTTGGTATCTGGAATTCAGATATGGAGATTGTTTTGGAAATGTGTTTTATAATTGTACGAAAAGTACTAAATGCTACTAAATTTGGTACTGAGTGGAAGCATAGGACTGGGATCCTCAAATTTAATATTAAAGTGTCCGATGGTATCTGGAATTGAGATATGGAGATGGTTTTGTAAATGCATCCTATATTTGTACGAAAAGTACTAAATGGTACTAAATTCGATATTGGATGAAGGGATAGGGCTGAAATTCTGAACTTTGATGTTTATATTACTGATTGCATCCTTGTTTGAGTTTTAGGCGTAATTTGGAAATGTGTCCTATATTTGCACGAAAAGTACTAAATTGGGTATTGGGTTAGAGGATAGGGCTGAAATCCTCAAAATTCGAATTGACATCTCTGTTTGTATATCGAAATGGGATATGGAGGTGGAAATGTGTACTACAATTGTACGAAAAGTACTAAATGGTACTAAATTTGGTAACAGTTTGTTTGTTTTTTTCTAATACTAATTTCCTCTTCGATAAACTTCAAAATGAAGGATTTTTAAAGATTGAAGCAAAACATTTTCCTATTATTCTTTCCGAAACAGAAAAAATTTAGTAATACGTAAAACCTTGAAAGTCTGTAAATTTAGTACGATGTACGAAGTTGTGATTGAAAATTTTTGTCAAACTGAACAAATCGTGCACTTTGCGTACTAAAAGTCCTAAGACCAGCTATTGCAATGAATCTAAAATTTTATGTTTGACTTTCCCGCTGACGAAGTAGCCGATACTTGCTCGTATTTATACATAAGACCAATTAATACAATATATAAAAAATTATCCCTTGAAGATTATTGTTTCTTATGAAAGGGTGTTAATATGGGCATCAATTTTTTCCCAAGAAAAATTATCGAATGCTATATTTTTCATAAGATTTTGGGGCAAGAAATATATGGCTGCCTCATATCTTCAAAAAAAAAAAAAATAAATAAATAAATAAAAATGAATAATAAATAAATAAAAAAAAATATTGCAGACTATATTTTTTATAAAATTTTGGTTAAAACAAAAATATTGCTGGCCTTATTTCTTTCCAAGAAAAAATGTCGCATGCTCAATTTTTTAATAAAAAATATTCTTTCAAATATTTTTTAAAATAATTTTTTATTGAAAAATTATCGCATGCTTTATATTTTTTAAATAAATTTTTTTTTTTCAATATTTTTTTTTTATATTGAAATTATTTTTTATATTTTTTAATTTATCTCTTAAGTACCTCTTGTTTCTGTTACTATTTGTGAATGTTTGATTTGTTGTTAATTTTCTTTTTATTATTTTTATTTTTTTTTTTTAATATATAAAATTGCCTTAACAAAAAAAGTCATGTGTAAATTCTTAAGGAATATTGGTTTACGTCTTTGTTTTTTTAATTTTCTATATTTGTTTTATTTTTGTTTGATTTGATTTAATAAATGTTTAACTTTTTTTCTCTTAGTTGCATTCTTGGTTTTTTGCTCTTTATGGTTTGTTATGTGATTTTTTATTTTTTTTTATTTATTTATTTATTATTATTATTTTTTTTTTTGTTAAATACATTACACAAAGGGAGATAGCATTTAAGTACGTTTTTTCCATTTTTTTATTATTTTAAAAAATTAACTAATTTTTTTTTTTTTCAATGGTTATGTGAAGGGGGTGTGGTAGTTATGTTTGTATGTATATGATTGGTTATCGAAAAAATGTATATAAGCCTGTTTTTCAATAATTTTTATTTTCAATATTTTTTGTTGTTTCATTGTATAATTTTATTTTCGCATGAGATACAATATAGTTCTATCAGTCTCACTTCCCGTGCCTAAATAAGAAAAAAATTGTCTTTTTCTTGATTTGGAAGGGGGGGTTTGTTTGTTATTTTTTTTTTAATTTATTTTGGAATGTTTTTCTTTAATTTTTATCTATTTTTTTTATTTCTGATAATATGTTTCATTTCATTAAAATATATATATGTATGTATGTATATATGTTCAATGTAATGTATGTATAATATACTCGCATGTATTGCATGCGTGTGTGTGTGTGTGGGAGTGTATAAATATTGTGAGCAGCGAATTCATGTCTTCTGGTTTATCTTTCAAATCCTTGATTCATTTTGGGTTTGGGGGTTCGATTTTAAGATGAAATTTCATGGGACTTTTATATGAGACTCCTAAATTTTATTTATTTTTTAATCCTATTTTCTGTTTCAATTAAAGCTTCACGGGGCAGAACTGTTCCAATCAGAAATTTTCAAATGAACGATCAGCAATCACACATCACTATTTGAGTTGGCAACACTACCCTTAGCAAATATCCCCATCATGCCAACCGTTTACAAATATGTTACCACTATGTGACACTAGAGGGCTCTGCGAGACATGTGTTGTTACTGTCACACTATTTGATAATTTTAATACCTTTCTATGAAAATTGAATATTATTTTTTTTTATAAAAAATCCTTATCATCGTTACAATTTAAAAATATATTTTTCTAAATATACTCAAATATCAATGTAGGATTTGCTTTCTTTACCTTTTACCCCCTAAAACTTTAAATTTTTATTTGGATTGTAAAATTTTCTATAGATTTTGGGAGTGATGATTCATGATTTGTTTAATTATTATTTCAATTTTTTTCAATTTATATTTTTTAAATTTAAATGTTCCTTAATTCTGTGTCCTTGAATATTTCTTCTCCCTTTATTCTTTGTCTTTTTCTCCTTCTTCTTCTTCCTTTGTTTCTCCTTTTGTTGTTCAAAAAACTGAGTGCACAATATGTTAACTTTCATATATGTATGTATCCTTTGCTACATAAAATTTAGTATTTTTATGATTTTTTTATTTCATTATTTTTATTACTTCAAGAAAAATTCAAAATAAATTGAAATCTGGTTTTTAGAATAACAAACACACACGCACATTTATTATTTCCTATTACATACAAAAATGACATTCCAAAGGTAACAAATTTTTCTCAAAAGAAAAAGGTAATTTTATGGAAAAAATTATTATTAATTTTTTTCCCTTATTTTTTTTTAACTATTTTTTCAAACGTGCACCACTGATTGTTTTTATTTTCTTATGAATTCTAACAAAAAAACATATATACAAAATGTTGGAAATATAATCAATAATAAAATTATTATTGTTTTAATAACAGAAGATAAGAAAATTTTGAAACATAAATAATTATTAAATTTTTTCATAATTATTTACGATTATTTATTTATTTTTTTTTTTAAGTGCACCATTGATTTTTTTTTAATGGATTTTAATGAATTCTAACGAAAAATTATATACAAAATATTGGAAGAATAGTAAAATTATTATTTGTTTTAATAATAACATTCTTTTTATAAACATAAATGCCATTCCAAGTTGACAAATTTTACTAAAGATAGAAATATTTTGAAAAAAAAAAATATTATTTTTTATATTTTTTTTATGTTTTTTATTTATTTTTTCAAATGTGCACCATTGATTTTTTTCGTTTTTTTTTTAATTTTTTTTTTAAATTTTTTTAAAATAAAAAAAATCGTATTACACAGAAAAATTATTTTCCAAAAATTATTTTCCAAATGGGAAATTGAAAAAAGTTTTATTAAAAAAAATTCTTCCTCTTTAATAAGATATTCATCAAAAAATTATTTACAAAATATGGAATAAATAAAAAAATTAATTATTAAAAAAATGACTTTTGTCGCACAGTGATATTTATTATTATTATTATTATTATTATTATTATTATTATTATTATTATTATTATTATTATTATTATTATTATTATATCTATTATTACTATTATATATTATTATTATTATTATTATTATTATTATTATTATTATTATTATTATATTATTATTATTATATTATTATTATTATTATTATTATAATTATTATTATTATTATTATTATTATTATATCATTTTATTATTATTATTATTATTATTATTATTATTATATTATATTATTATTATTATATTATTATTATATTATTATTATATTATTATTATTATTATTATTATTATTATTATTATTTATTATTATTACTATTATTACTATTATTTATATTATTATTATATTATTATTATTATTATTATTATTATTATTATTAGGTTATTATTATTATATTATTTATTATTATTATTATTATTATTATTATATTATTATTATTATTATTATTATTATTATTATTATTATTATTAGATTATTATTATTATTATTATTATTATTATTATTATTATTATTATTATTATTATTATTATATTATTATTATTATTATTATTATTATTATTATTATTATTATTATTACTATTATTATCAATATTATATTATTATTATTATTATTATTATTATTATTATTATTATTATTATTATTATTATTATTAGATTATTATTATTATTATTATTATTATTATTATTATTATTATTATTATTATTATTATTATTATTATTATTATTATTATCATTATTATTTTTTTATTATTATATTATTATTATTATTATTATTACTATTATTATTATTATTATTATTATTATTAATTTTTTTTAATCAGAAAAGTTTTAAAAATGTAAATTAAAAATATATTTATTTAGAAATAAAAAATATTTTTAATTTTTTTAATATTGTTGAAAAAAATAAGAAATGTTTAAAAAGAATTTAAATCAAAATATTTAAAAAAAAATAAAAAATATATTTATTTAAGAGTAAAAAATATTTAAATATAAATATATAAAAATATTTAATTAAATATTGTTAAGTCATTTGTTTTAACGTACACCTTATTTTTATGAAGATAAGAAAAAATTTAAAATACAGATTATTTATTTTTTAAAAAAATAAGAAAAGTTTCCTAAAATTGTAAATTAAAAATATTTAAAATTAAATTAAAAATTTATTTATTTGGAAATAAAAATATTTTTAGTTTTTTTTTTTTTTCTTAAATATTGTTAAGTCAAGTTTTTCAAACGTTCACGTTCATAAAAATATGAAAAAAGTGAACCTTTAAAAACCTTGATTTAACAAAATTTAAAAAAAAAATTAAAAATATTTTTTTATTCCTAACTTAAAAAAAATAATAATAATAAAAATAAAAATAAATAAATAAATAACACCGTGTGACATAATAAAAGAACGCATTAAAAAATTAAAAACCTTTGTTTAATTTTTTATTTTTGTGAAAAAATAAGAAAGGTTAGAAAAAGGTAAATTAAAAATATTTAAAAATAAATTAAAAATATTTAAAAACATATTTATTTAGGAATAAAAAATATCTTTAATTTTTGTTGCAAAATTGTCAGGCTTATTCCCTTTTATTGTTGGTTTTATAAAATTGTTCTTAAATATTGGTAAGTCATTTATTTTTTTAAAAATTCACCTTATTTTTATTTTTTAAAAATAACAAAAAGAAATTAAAATACAAATTTTAAATACTTTTAAAATTAATTAGTTAATTTTTTAAAATTAATTAAAAATCTGTATTTTAATTTTTTATTATTATAAAAAAATGGAGTAAATGTTTAAAAAAATTTACTTAACAACATTTAAGAAAAATTAAAAATATTTTTTATTTCTAAAAAATATATTCTTATATTTTTAATTTATAATTTTTCAAACTTTTCTTTAAGAAAAAAAAAAAAAAACTAAATAAAACAAATAAATGAATAACACTGTGTGATAAAAAATAAAAGGGCGCATTAAAAAAATAAATATCATTTTTATTTTTATTGAAAAAAATAAAAAAAGTAAATTAAAAATATGGTAGAAAATATTTTTAATTTTTTCTTAAATATTGTTAAGTCATTTTTTTTAAATGTTCAACTTATTTTTTATATGGGAAATTTTGAAAAAATTGTAATTTAAAAATATATTTTTTTAGGAAAAAATAAATAAATAAATAAATAAAAAATATATTTATATTTTTTTAATAGGTCAATTTTTTAAACGTTCACCTTATTTTTTATAAAAAAAAATAGAATTTTTTAAAAGTTAACATAGTTTTTAAAAATAACAAAAAAAAAAAATAAAGTATAAATTTTTATTTTTTTAATGCGAACTTTTATTTTTTTACTATGTCAAATTATTCAAACAAAATTAAAATTTAAAATTTTTTATATTTTATTTTTCATTATTATTTTTTTATTAATTTTCAATAAATGTGCACTTATTATTATTTTTTTAAATTAATTTTAACAAAATCTTTAATGAATAAAAAAATTATTCTCAAATCAATTATGAGAACTCATAAATTAGTGATTTATTTTTTAATTTTTTTTTATGAATTTTTAATCTTTACTTAAGAAAGTCCGTTGTCGTAATTCCCCTGAGGGGAGGAGTTCCACTTTTGTGTGCGGGAGCGGGGGATCTTATCGGTAATGGAATTGTTTTTTTATTTATTTTTTTTTATAAATTTTCGATTCCCTTTGACAATTCGTTCGATTTCGTTTGATTCTATCATTCGTTCGTTTCTTCTGCGTCCATTCATTCCTTCAGATATCTATGGCTGTTTCGTTCCAGGTCAGTTTTGCTTTATGTTAAAGTATTTCCGTTTCATAGACCTGTTTGGTTGTGGTGGTGGTGGTAGAGTTGCCGGCATTCGCCAAGGGTCCAGTGGTGCCACCATTTGTGGAATTGGCACGATTCAAAACAATTTTTTCACTGGCCACCAAGGAAGCGGGACCATTGCCTGCACCTGCCGTGACTGCGCCGTTGCCATTATCACCAGCTGCCGGGGTTAGGGTCAAACTTATTTTCTGCTGAATATTCGATTCACTGCCCATTTTTTGCAATGGCACCGGTCCAGTGGCTGCCGCTGCTGCTGCTGCCGCCGTTGCCGAGGCTATGTCGACCGAGGGCATTTTACTCATCTGCTGGAGACGTTGATACTGCTCCTGTAGGACCTTTTGTTTTTTCAGTAACTCTTGGTGGCGCATTTCCAAGGCTACTTGACGTTGCATACTGTCGTTGCCAGATTCGTTGCCGCTTGACGTTTCGCCACCACTGTCAACTGCGGCGGCGGCCGCAGCCGACGAGGCCACCGTCACAGTGGGAACGGCGCCATCCTTCACCTCCGTTTCACTAACCGTCGGCATAATTTGTGGTACATTTGGACTTGTGGGACTGGCCAGGGGACTACGGGAACTGGTGCGTGGTGGTGGTGGCGGCGGTATACGTTTGCCCACCTTCATGATCAATTCGGCATTGCGTTCGGGTACCGGTGGCTTGGCCACGGCGGTACGCATTATGGGTATGGGTATGATGTCACCCTCACACTGGGTGGGCATTGAATGCAAACGCCTTAGACTGGAGACATTGGAGGCGGTTATGAGGGGAACTGCAATGGGTTTGTTGCTGGCATTGGGTGATGAGTTGGCCGCCACATTGTTGTTGGCCGTTAGTTCGTTAATGCAATTGGCCAGATTGGCTTCGTTTTGATTATACAAATGGGCCTGGGAGATTTGTGTGGTAACAGTGCTTTGTACCAGGGGGGTACTGTCATCGGAAGTGGAATCATCGGGTCGGTTCTGGGAACAAAAAGAGAGAACCATTAGAAATTTCTCACCTCACCTCTCACCCTCTCCCTTACCTCATTATTGGCTATTAGGGGCTTTGAAAATGTCTTCAATTCATCTAACAAAGCATCGAGTGCGTTTTCTGGTGGGGCTCCCCCGCCGACAGCGAACGTCCCCATCCTGGGTTGTGGGATTGGCTAATGGAATAAATTTATTTATTGTTTTATAAAATTAACTACACATTTTGTGGTTTGTGATTCCGTAAGAAATTTCCATCAAAAAAGATTTGAAACATAAAAATAAAATTGTGTTGAAAAAATTATTTATTTGGAAATTGGGTGTAATTTTTTTTTGGGTGAGAGATATAAATACTTTTTTACAAAATTTTGTGGCATATTTTTAGGCAAAAGCTTATTTTACCGTCGGAATTTTGAAAATGAAAAAACTGCAACCAACTTCAGACTGCTGCCATTTCTAAGCCACTCGTCAAATATTGAAAAATTAGCTCGGGCGGGGAAAATTTATTGCAATTCCAAAAAGTGCAAGAACGTACACCGCAGACAGAACAGAAAGAAAATAGACTCAAAGGAGCTAAAGAGTTGCTTCGCTTGGCCGAAAAGTAAAAAAACGACTTGATCGAAACCCTCATCGCAGTGGCCGAAAAATGGCTCGTGAGCTGAACATATCGCAATATTCCATTCGTCAAATATTGAGAAAATGAGCTCGGGGTAAAGCCATTGAAATTTCAAAAAGTGCAAGAACTTACACCGCAACAGAAAGAAAATACACTCAAAAGAGGAGGGTGTATTAAAGCCTTGGTCACGCAAACATTTTGGCCGCAGACCTTGGACATTTCAACAGGACTCAGCACCAGCGGACTCAGCATGCGCCACCCAAGAATGGTAACAAAATGAGGCTCCTTGCTTCATTTCCAGCACACAATGGCCAACAAAATCTCCGGATACCAATCCGTTGGACTATTGCGTCTAGAGTATTTAGGAAAGCCAGTTTGGCACTAAAAAATACCAAAGTGTCGATCACCTCAAGCAAGCGCTTCGCCGGTAGTGGGCCAAAATACCGCAGAGCAACATTCGGGCAAAGTGTGACTGGTGGTTTCATTGCCCGTTTGATGGCCATAATTTGTGCCAAAGGTGATCAATTCGAACAAATCTAAACTTATTCTAAAATTTGATGCTATTTCCGATATTTTTTTGCTTTCATTTAAAAAAAACTTAAAAAAATATTAAAATTATGGCGTTTGACTTTGTTGTAGTTTTTTATCTCACCGTATATTCACATCAGTGGTTTAAACTTTCGAAAAATTTGAGAATTTTTACCCTTTCTATAAAATTTTTTTTTTATTTTTTTAAGAAAGTCCAGGTATAATTTGAAACAGTTTGCCCCCTAAGACTTTAAATTTTTAATTGGATTGTAAAATTTTTTTTCACCCTGTACATACATCAAACTGAATATTTCCGTCAATTGGAAGTTGGGAACCATGCTGAAATTTTTTACTTGGCCAAATTTGTCTAGACAAAAAGTTAGATAAAGGGTACGATATTTATCATCATTTTTCCTAGTTTTCTCTTTAATTTTTTTACAATTTTCGGTGTTCAGAAAAGTTTTTCTGGGAAAAATTATATGAGTAGTAGATTAATGCGCGTTCTTGAACGAAGCTGTTCAATAAACCCCATTTTATCCGTACCATAGCATCCAAGACTAGAACCCTGCAAATGAGCAGGGGAAACACAACCTAGCGCTAACGTGTGCAACACTAATATTAGCAAAGACTCAATTCGTTTCAGAAGCACATAAATAGGTCACTACTATACGATACCAGATGGCGCTGTCACATGACTTTGTATACATTTTTATTAGAAGACATTATTAAAAACACAAAAGACGAGGCCATATAATTGAAATTTAAATGATTTTCACCCACTATATGAAGTTTTCCGGGCTAGCGGTTTTCAAAAGTTAATAAAAAAAATATATATAATATTAATATAAAATATAGTATTATTTTAATAAAATGTAAACTGTTCCAATTTCTAGCCACCAGATGGAGTTTTTTTTTTTAAATACTTCATATTTTTTTTAATTTTTTTTCCATCTCTCACCTTTCCAAAAATTACACCCATTTTCTCTGAGTGTATGTTGCTTTTAGTACTTAATATAAAGCGTTATTACTTTTATACAAAATGTACAATAAATATATTTTACAATCACATTCAAATAGAGAATTTCATAACCGAAAAGCTTTCTAATTTTTGTATGTTGTTAATATTAGTATTTTACAACAAAAGAAAGAGAAAAAAACAAACAAGGCAACAACATATCAAAGGAGTCTTAAAAAAACAAGCCAGTAAAACATCCATCCAATAGCATCACATTGGAAATAATAAAAATCCAGAAAGAAGCTTTTCTATGCAGAAATTTCGCATGCTCTTATTAAAACGTAAAAATATATTAAAAAATTATTATAGAAATAAAATAAAAAAAATTATAAAAATTAAATAATAATAATAATCGTCCACTTAATATTTAGAAATCAAGTCTAAGAAGCTTCTACAAATAATGAGGAAATAATTTACAAAAGTTTTGGAACACAAAATAGGAAAAAAACAAATATTTTGGATTTGTGGAAGAGTGAGGGACATTTTGTAGTGATGGCAATGGATTGGTGAAGGATTTGTCTGTTTTTTTTTTAATTGATTGGAAATCATTAAACGAATTTTTGAAATATTATTTTAATATTTTTGAAAATTGGGAATATTTAATATACTAATATTTTTAAATACACAAATTCTAAATAAAAGGATTTATTTATCGTATATCCCCATTAAATTGATATTTTGAAATCATGGCTATAATAAATCCAATAACATGTAAACGTACTATAATCACTTTTTTTTAAATTACCAACTGTTATGTCATGTTTATGTTAGAGCTTTTTGTAGGGTTAACCGACTTTAAGAGGATTTATTTGTAGTATAAGTAATAGATATGACAATTTTAATCCAAATCCAGTGGGTTAACACTATTATATGTAAACGTACTATTATTATATTTTGTTTAATGATTTCTTTTCAATTCGTTGTATTCCTTTTTTCAATATATTTTTGTTAATTATTAGATTTATATAGATTTCTTTTTATTTTTGTTTCCTAAAGAAAACTTCACCGACTAAAACATCAATGCTAACTAAATGTCACATTGAATACTAGTTATGTTTGTTTTTTTTATGCCAATTTCCATTTAATATAACATCCAACATTTAAAATAGGGTTTGTTTTTATTATTTTTTGTTTTTATATGAAGTAAATGAAAATAAAGATGAAATGATAACATTTACAAATGTAATAATGAATACGATGCGATACGTACGACACGTTACGTTACGTTGGCAAATAATTGCAGAGCGATTACATTGCTGAAAAGAGTGTTATGTTATCGCTTCAAAAGAGCGGGATGTATTTTTTTCTCTTTTCTCTCCCAAGAACTCAAAATTTAATACAATTTTTTTACGACACTTACGATACGATACGTGACGTTGCCAAATAATTGCATATTGATAAAATTAGTGGAGAGATACTTACTTAAGGGACCGTTGTTTCAAAAATAAGAGAGGAATCACTTTTCCCTTCCTCCCCTCCCAAGAACTCAACATTTATATCAACTTATTTTTAGGACATTTGTGATGCGGCAGGTTACGTCTTAAAAAGAGAGAAATTAATCATATGCCATGTCCCAGAACTGAATGAGAGTAAATCTTTTCACTACGCTTCTTCTTTTACGATATCGAAAAAACGGCCACGTTTTTTTATGACCCCCTTAAAAACTGTACCGATTTTTTTGGGTGTTTTAGTCACAATTTTAACTAAAAATTGGCAGCTTGTGTTCCCAATATCCGGGTAGGTCTATGTTTTGGGATACACGCCATATGACTGTACCATCAGATATTCGGTTTTTTGATAACATGGGTCACATATTTCACCGGAAATATTTCAAATTTTGTATTTGAAGTTCCTAAAGGGTTGCAGTTCTTCGTATAGCCCTCATATATCGGTACCTCTCTATATTCGGCATTTTGATGATTTATGCCACACTTTTCGCCTGAATTGTTTCAAATTTGGCATTTGGGGTTCATAATGGGTATTATCTCTTATGACTGATATTAATATCTATATGCGGTATTTTGACGATTTAAGCTAGATTTTTTAACAGAATTATTTCAAATTTGATATTTAGAGTTCGTAATAAGCACCGCTTTCTCTGGAAGATAACTGGCTATAGGGGTCCAAGTTTTCGTATATCCACGTTACCCTTCTATATTTGGGATTTTGATGGTTCTAGCTACACTTTTCACACGAAAAATTCGAAATTTGGAGTTTGCAATGGGTACTACTTTCCTTAACAGAAAATTACCTGTTCAGATCCACATCTTCGTAAGTTCCCCATACAATGGTAACTCCCTATATTCGGTATTTTGATGATTTTAGCTACAGTATTGTATTAAATGTCTTTTTTAAGCTTGTAATGGGTACAACTGCTTATGAAAGAAAATTGTCTATGCAGGTCCACGTCTTCATATAGCCCCCATATAACGGTACCTCCCTATTTCCGATATATTGATGATTTCAGCCGTATTTTACAACGAAACTTTTCAAATTTGAAATTTCAAGTTCCTAATGGGTACTATATTCTATGACAGAAAATTGCTCATGCAAGAAGTCCAAGTCTTCGTATAGCCCCAATATGGCGGTATCTTCCTATTTTCGGTATTTTGATGATTTAAGCGACATTATGTACCGAAACTGTTTCAAATTTGGAATTTGACATTTCTAACGGGTACTACAGCCTGTTATAGAAAATTGTCCATGCAGGTTTAGGTCTTTGCATAGACCCCATATAGCGATACCTCCCTATATTCGGCATTTTGATGATTTTACCGACATTTTGCACCGGAATTGTTTAAATTTCGTATTTCAAGTTAGTAGTGCATACTACAACCTATGACAGAAAATTGCATATGCAGGTCCAGGTCTTCGTATAGCCCCCATATAACCATTCCTCTCTACATTCTTTTTTTTTTTGAGGATTCAAGCGACATTATTCACCGGAGTCGTTTCATATTTCGTATTTGAAGTTCCTAATGGGTACAACAGCCTATGACAGACCAGTAAGGAAATGTCAAAAGTCGGGCGGAGCCAACTATATGATACCCTACACCACTATGCGTATTTGGAAGAGCTCCCGTAACAAAAAAGTTCAGTACATGAAGCTACATAAAAATCTGAACCGATCTCAATAAAAAAAGGTATTTTCGATCACTATCTGATGCCCGGTATCAAATATCATTTTTGTGGAGGGTATATTACGCATGTGAGAGACTTAATCCCCAAATCGGATGAAACATATATATGGCAGCTATGGCTATATCTGAACCTTTTTTCACCAAAATTTGAAGTACTTGCTTTTAGGCTGAATTCTGCTACAATTCAGTCCATTTAGGCTGATATGGCTAATATTTGTGCATAATAAACCTGATATCGGAGCTATATCCTTATTTGATGAGAGCTTGATTCTTGTGAAGTGGATATTACTGACTTAAAACCCCAAATCGGATGAAGCATATATATGGGAGCTATAGCTAAATCTTAACCGAATTTATCCAAATTTGATGTACTTGTTTCTAGACTGAATTTGGTCAAATGTGCCAAAATGCAGGTCATTTGGACTGATATTGGTAATTTGGTGTACAATTAACCCGCAATATGTAAATTTGAACCGATTCTCACCAATTTCAATAGGGTTCGTCCTTGAGCCAAACAAATATTGTTTGGAAAATTTCATATCAATCGGATAATAAATGCGACCTGCATTTTGCTCAGAAGAATACACGAACGGACTGACATGCATAAATCTACTCAGAAAGTGATTCTATAAAGATTCTCAAAATTAACTATGGGTCTATCTCGCTTCCTTCCCCCTTGATAAAAACAAATCCTTACAACTATGTGGTGTAGGGTATATCCACGGGTCCTAACAAATTTTTTTATGGCAACTCTTAGTACTATTTCAAAAGCCACGATTCTTGAACCATAAGGGCTTCGTCTATTATTTCTGAAACCTCGAGTCTTTAATTTTTTAGAATTCACTAGAACCTATCTTTGATTTGTATTTCATAGTCCATTATTTCAAAACCACGAGTCCTTTATTATTTCTAGAACCTTGTTTCTGTTATTTCTGGAAGCACGAGTCCTTAATCTATTATTTTTGAAACCACGAGTTCAAGATCCATTATTTCAAAACCACGAGTCCTTTTTCTTTTGCTGGAACCTAATTCTGGTCTATTATGTCTAGAACCAGGAGTTCTTAACCTATTTGTTTTTTTCTAAAAACCACAGTTCCTTCATTAATTATTTCAAAAATCACGAAAAATATTTACGAGTTGTTCAAAATGTGTTCAGAAATGAGGGTGTCCTCCAAAGTTTTAGTGCTGGATTTTTGAACTACGTCATATATATTGAGACTTATATTTTTTAGATAATCTAAAGGAGCAAATTTGCGGTAAATCACGTTACACGCATTGTATATTCGGACAGTAATTAGTGCGTAACCGTAACGTAACGTAGCAATGCTGATGATGGCGTTATGTGAGTGAAGTTAATGACAAATGAGAGCCAGTGATGAGTAATGATGTTGTTGCAATGAGAGCTAATGAATTTCATTGTTGTTCACTTGATGAGAGAATAATGTAGTAATGGTGCCAATAATTATTTGAAGTTTTACAAATACTCCAATGATGGAAAAAATGATGATTTTATTAAAAATATTCCAATGAAAAAAACAAAAATAAATTGAGACATGACATTAAAGATAAGAAGCTTTTTGCATTAAAGAAAATAAAAAATTAAAAACATTGCAACAATTATTAAAAATTAATAATTTTCATTATTTTTTTTTTTTCAATTAAATAACATTGAAAAAATGTGGTAACCAAAAAAGAAAATAGGTCATAAGAAAATAAAATTCCAAAAATAAAAATATTAAATTAAAAGTACAATTAACAAGCGTTGGAAAAAGGAAAATTAAATTTGAAAGAAATATTTTTTTGTTGTTTTTTTATCTTTTGAATATATTACATTATTGTAACATCAACCTAGATTTTAGTAATTTTTTGTTTCATATAGCTTTAAATAGTTATTTTATATAGATTTTTTTTGGGTTTGGTGATCTAATAGATTTTTTGGGTTAGTTAAATTATTTTATTATTTTTTTTTTTTTTTTTGAGAGAGAGAAATTTTTATTAGATTTTCTTGTTTAGAAAAAATAGTTAGGTGGTGTTTTTTTAACAATCAAAGTCCAAAAAGAATTTAAAAAAAAAATAACGCCAAGAAACCAAGAGGAAAAAATCGTTGCTTTTTAAATTGATTTTTATTTTAGTTTTGTTTTAAAAAAATAGTGGTTTGGGGGGGATCATTACTCAGTGATTGCCTCTTTGAAGTTTGAACTCCAGCGCCAGTTAAACTACGCATCACAATTTAAAAAAAAAAATAGAAAAAACGTGAACGAAAAAACGGAAAAAGCAAAGAAAGAAAGACGTTTGATTTTTATTTAGGTCAGTTATAACACGCAATGCTGCAACAACATTTAAACTTTGTTGTAGTTAGAGAAAGAGTTGTTTTTTTTTTTTTTTAATTTTTTTATTTGTTGTTGTAGTTGTTATTGTTGTTGTAGTTGTAATGATGAAAGGTCATAGAGTCATAAGAAGAGAGATATAGTAGTAGTTATTGTTGTTGGTTGTAATAGTAGTTGTAGTAGTAGTTGTAGAATGAGAAAGAGAGAAAAGAGAGGATATACTTTGATTGGTTTTTTTGTTGTCTGCTTTGATCGATTGATTGTTAATTTTTCTAATTTTATTTATATTTTTTTTAAATTTATTTAATTATTATGACTGACGGCCTGATTAATTTTATTGTGAATTAAAATAAGTGACTAGTTGATTAATCGATGGAAACTCAAGAATTTTTCGAGAATAGGGGAGCCAAATTAAAAAAAATAGACTCCTAAAACACCTATATATTTGGGAGAATCAGCACAGGTCTCTATGGGTCTCAATATCAATGTTATGGGTAAATATTTAAAAGAAAATTTAAAATTTATTTTTTTTTTTTTTAGAAAAAAATAGTATTTTTTATTGTCAGAAATATGAAATAAAGGCATCAGCTGCTTTTAATTTTAAGATTTATGGCATACTTTCAGGCAAAACTTTGGACCCATTTGAAAAACCAGTTAGGAAAAGTCAAAAGTCGGGCGGGGCCGAATTTATGATTCCCAACACCACTGTGTATATTTAGCAGAGCTCCCGTAACAAAAGAGTTTATTTGAAGTAGATCATACCACCTATCAAGGTTTGGCTTTAGAGCATTTATAATTTTGTTTCAGAGGAGGCATATCCAATTCTGAATCGATTTTTTACTAAATTTGACGAAGAGTGCATAAGAAGGCTTATATTAAAAAAATATATATCGGAGCCGAGTTCCAATTAATGTAAAAGTACGTCTCGAAAATCACTCCATTGGGGCTGATATTAGCCATTGTTTGTACAATAAACTTGAAATCGGATTAAGGATATTAAGGAGCTATATCCAAGTCTTAGCCGATCTCGATAAATCTTGGCAAAGGTATTTCCGAGCTCTATAAGTTATCTTATACTAAATATCATTGTTTTCGAATTCATACTACGAAAGTGAGGGTCTTAGGACCCAAAATCGGATGAAACATATATATGGGAGCTAATGCTATATCTGAACCGATTTTCTCAAAATTTGGTGTAGCTGCTTCTAGATTGAATTCGGTCGGATGTGCCCAAAATTCAGGACTTTTGGGCAGATATTGGCCATTTGGTGCCCAAAAACCTAAAATCGGACGAGATATATATGAGAGCTATATCCAAATCTCAACCGATCTTAGGATAAGATATTTGAAGAATATTTGGGATCTATATCCAAGTCTTAGCCGATCTCGATAAAACTTGGCAAAGGTAATTCCGAGCTCTACAAGGTATCTGGTATGCATATTACGAAAGTGAGTGTCTTAAAACCCAAAATCAGATGAATCATATATATGGGAGCTAGTGCCGATTTTCTCAAAATTTGATGTACCTGCTTCTAGACTGAACTTGGTCGGATGAGCCAAAATTCAGTCCATTTGGGCTGATATTAGCCATTTGGTGCCCAAAAACCTAAAATAGGATTCAGATATATATGAGAGGTATGTTCTCATCTGATCTTATCTCAATAAAATTTGATAGAGGTATTTCTGGGCTGTGTCTGATATCTGGTACCAAATATCATTATTGTAGAGTGAATATTACGAATGTAATATGTAATGTAATAAAATCGGATGAAACATATATATGGGGGCTATCGCTATATCTGAACCGATTCGCACAAAATTTGAACCATTTGTTTCTAGGATGAATTTAGTCGGAATCGCCAAAATTCAGTCCATTTCGGCTGATATTGACCATTTGGTGCTCAAAAACCTAAAATCGGATAAAGATATATATGGCAGCTATATCCAAATCTGAACCGATCTTGACCAAATTTACGACACTTATTTTAGAGCTGTATCTGATATCTGGTACCAAATATCATTCTTGTGGGATGCATATAACGCATGTGGGGGACTTAAAACCCCAAATCGGATGAAACATATATATGGGAGCTATAGTTATATCTGAACCGATTTGTACAAAATTTGAAGTACTTTCTTCAAGACTGAATTCGGTTGGATGTGCCAAAATTCAGGTCATTTGGTGCACAACAAAACGGATATCGGATAAAAATATATATGTGGGAGTTATATCCTAATCGGATCCTGTCTCAATAAAATGTGATAGAGGTATTTCTGGGCTGTGTCTGATATCTGGTACCAAAGATCATTATTGTGGAGTGCATATTATGGTTTAGCTTGTGGAGTGCTATGAACCGATTTTCACCGATTTCTAGATTTAATTCGGTCGGATGTGCCAGAATTCAGGACTTTTGGGCAGATATTGGCTATTTGGTACACAATTAACCCGAAATCGGTTGAGGATCTATATGGGAGCTATATCAAAATTTGTATCGATTCTCACCAATTTTAATCGGGTTCGTCCTTGGGTCAAACAAATATTACTTGGAAATTTTCATTTCAATCGGATAATAAATGCGACCTGCATTTTGTTTACAAAAATACATGGACAGACGGACGGACGGACTGGAATGCATAAATCGACTGAAAAAGTGATTCTATGAAGATCCTCAAAAGTAACTATGGGCCTATTTCTCCTTTTCCACCATGGGGTGTAGGGTATAAAAACTCTGGAGTTAGTCGGGAATTTGAAGTAAGGAAGAGAGAGACAGACTAATGGTCTTGACTGTTTATGAAAATGTCTCTCTTACTTTGTCCTCTTACTGGCTACTCGTTATCTCTTCTCTCTATGTAGTTATGGTTTGGGGCTTCTGGTTAAGCATGTGCAACGATGCGAAAGCTGACCCAGAATCCCCATGAAAAACTGCCTTATCAACTTCATCTACACCAAGGGTGAGACAAATGAGAGCGTAGTTCAAGACATTCAAAGCGTCAATCGGACGAATTAAGTTCCAGCATTTGCCTTGGATTTATTTCGGTAAGATTTCATCCCATGTACTCAGGTTTAGGAATGCTGCAACCAGAACAAAAAATTAGGTTCTGAAAAATTTTATTTCTTCGAAAAAAAAAAAAAAACAAAAAAATCCTTTTATGTTGACAACTACAGAAGTTTGAGTATACCTGCTAATCGTTTAAGAGAAACTTTGTATAACTGCCAGAAAATATTCTTAGATATTTCAAATCAAATTTGTTCAACTTCTTTTCCATTTTTTTTAGAAAAAAATAATTTTTTATAACCACTTGCTTAAATGTATTTAACCATCAAAAATAGTTAAAAAGATTCACCTATTTTAAATTCACCTATGAGTATTTTCATTTACCTGCCACTTAGGTATTATGCGATAGTTGCCACAGACATTATTTTCCAAAATATTAAAATTCCATATTTTTAAAGAAATCCTAAAATTGAGTACTAGTCTTAAGAGACAAAATGTGAAGTTGAGTACTACACTTAGGAGCCATTTAGGTGGCAGGTAAACTAATGGCATAACTGTGTACTATTTCTAACAGCGACGAAGTGAAATTAATTACAAGGCTTAAGAAACAATTCTGTGCTAGTCAGCCGTTTTCGATAACGGCTACATTTTTAATTTTTAAATACACAAAATATGTGCGAATTGCGCTTAACTGCCACAAAATGTGTCTAACTGTGGCAGGTAAGTAAAAACCACTGCAATAAAAGAAAAAATACCTTTTCAAATTTCCCATGGTCTAAAAAATTCTATTTTGTCATTGAAATTCTTACCGGAAGTTAAGCATTATACTTGAAAGCCAATTATGTGGCAGGTAAACTAATGGCATAACTGTGCTCTATTTGTAAGAGCCACAAAATGAAATTGAGCGCTATGCTTAAAAAACAATTCTGTGCCGGTCAGCCGTTTTCGTAACGGCTACATTTTTAATTGTTAAATACGAATTGCATTTAACTGCCACAAAATGTGCTTTACCATGGCAGGTAAGTTAAAATCATTGCAAAAATAGAAAAATATCTATTTAAATTTCCCACGGTGTAAGAAATTCTACTTTGCCATTGGAATTCTCAACTGAAGTTGAGCATTACACTTAAGAACCAATTATGTGGCAGGTAACCTAAATGTACAACTGTGCTCTATTTGTAAGAGCCACAACATGAAATTACTTAAAAAGCAATTCTGCGCCCGTCAACCATATTTTGATAACGGCTATATTTTTAATTGTTAAATAAACAAAATATGTGCGAATTGCTCTTAACTGCCACAAAATGTGTCTAACTCTGGCAGATAAGTTAAAATCATGGTTAAACATAGAAAAATACCTATTTAAATGTCCCATGGTGTAAAAAATTATATTTTGTCATTGCTTGACTTCCTTTGTTGCGCAGCATTTGTGGGCTATACAATTTGGCTCCCCTGCTGTTGTGATTTGATTTTGATTTGAAAATGCAATAAATAATTACTATTTTGGTGGTGATGTCTTCTTCGAATGATAAGATTGCACCGATTCTGTTCATTGATATTTTGTTTTTTTTCAAAATTTCAAAATTAAGAATTGAAAAAAAAATGAACTACAAAAGTGTTTTGTTTTTTAGGTTTGTTTTGCTCTAATAGTTTTGAGACGTTTTTATGGTTATTTTGGATTTTTTGTTGTTGTTGTTGCTACTCTTCAGAGACTAGTTGGAGAATCGGTGAAGCGTTTCTTTGAAACTTGGTTGTTGAATGGAGGAAGAAATAAAATTATTTTGAAAATAATATCACCAATTTTGAGTTAAGTTTTTTTTCGATATTTTTTCGAGTTTAATTAAATGAAGAGAGGTATAGTTAAAAAAAAAATTTAAAAAAAAAATATTGAAAACTTAAAAATTGGAAAATTAGAAAATATGTTATAGCCAATTGCAAAATAGGTATAATTGAACTGAAAAAAATAATTTTAAATATTTTTTAGTTTTTTTTTCGAACCACACAAATCAAAAAAATTTCTATGGAAAATAAATTTTGAATATTTTTTTTGGTAATATAAACAAATATTTCAAATTCATAACTCAATTTCAAAAATACAATACTTAGACTAGCCAATGGACAGGTGGACAGGGTTAGGATGAACATCAATTGCAAAAATTGGAATTAGAACTTATTCAAAATGGCCCCTTAGAGGCCTGAGGTTCCTCATAACCCTGTTCAACTGGGATTTTTTTGTTTTTTTGAATATTTTTTTTTAAATTTTTTTTTGGGTTAAGGTTATGTATATATACACACAGATCTAATTTAGGTAATTATTGTTGTTGTAATATTTTTTGGAAAATATAATTTTTTTTGCTTTGCGGAAAAATAGGGGGTTATGGTTTAACTGCAGCTTTCTACTTTCCAACTTAAGAACGAAAAAATAAAATTAATCAAATTTTTTATTTGAAATAATTTTTGAATTCTGGAAATTCTTTCAAAAAAACTCCAACCAGAAACATAACAAAAGAAACAAATCAAACCAAAACAGAATCAAAAAAAAAAAAAAAAACAGAATTTACAACTTCATGGTGATAAGACGGTTTTGCGTTTTAATATGGGTTTTTTTGGAACTAATCTTTCAACTATGATTAAATTACGTTTAATGCAAAAATCAAATTTTTTTAATTTTTTTAAAAACTATAAGGTATTTGTTGTTGTTGATTAGCATTTTGTTCAAACAAATGGTTGTTTCTGTATTTTTTTTTTTGAAAAAGCCTCTAAAGTGATGTGCTTTCTGTTGGGTTTTCTTGTTTGTTTTCGGGGGCTAAGGGGGGTTAAGGGTAATATATGGGGGGCAGTGAAATAGGGGGAATTTGGCTAAGTCATTGTTTTCGTGTGTATGTGTGTGTGTGGGTGTTTGGAAAGACTATGCATTTGAGTTTTGGCCACCCAGGCAATCAACTAAACTTACCTTATCGGGCACGGGAACATCAGCAGAACGGGGAGGATCTTCATTGATTGGCGGCTCAGTGGGTGGCAAACGTTGTTCCTGGACACTGGCCAATCTGAAAATGTGAAAAAGCAAAGAAATTTTCGAGAAAATCAAAACTGAAATACAACAGCATTTATGCAAGTCATCATCCTCAACATCACCATTGGAATAAGGCCCTGAGCAAAAGGTGAGTAATGTTAAAGTTTATTTTTGTTTTTTTTTTTTTTTTTTTTTTTTTTTTTTTTTTTTTTTTGGAATTTTGTTTCCTCTGCCCCCAGTTAACCTTAAATTCATTAATTTCTTTTTTTCTCGATTTCAATCAATGTTTGAATTTAATCAAGCCATAATTGTCTTGTAGTTTTAATCCGACACATAAATAGTTGTTTCCCAATATCACAAAAAAAAAAAACATTGTTTTGTTGTACAAATGCAATTTTGCAAGGCCACAACATAAATATCAAAATTGGATCCAACAAAAAAAAAAAAAAAAAAATAAAATAGGAATTAACTGATTCCAAACATTTGAGTTTATAATAATAAAACAAGCAAAAAAAGAAGTTCGACCGGGCCGAACTTTAAATACCCTCCATAATTTGGAGCGAATTTAGAAATTTTCAAAAAAAAAAATGCGTTAAAAATTCTGTTAAAATCTGAAAAATATCGAATATGGCTGTGATATAATTGGTCTATACCAAAACACGAAGTGCAAATAGGAATTTTAAAATAATTCCGGTGAATAATGTCGTTAAAATTATCAAAATACCAAATATAGGGAGGTACCGCTGTATATGAGAAGACCTGGACGTGCATAAGCAACTTTTTTGATATAGGTTGTAGTATTTAGTGGGAACTTCAAATACGCAATTATAAATAATTCCGGTAAATAATGTCTCTAAAAGCCTCAAAATACCGAATATCGGGAGGTATCGTAGTGGAGAAGAATAGAAAATTTTCCATCATAGATTGTATAACCCATTTCGAATCTCAAATACAAAATTTGAAACAATTCCGCTAAAAAATGTAGCTAAAAGCATCAAAATGCCGAATATTGGGAGGTATTGTTATATGAGGGCTATACGAAGACCTGGACCTGCATAGGCAATTTTCTGTCACAGGCTGTAGTACCCATTAGAAACTTCAAATACGAAATTTGAAACAATTCCGGTCTACAAATGCCTTAAAAACCATTAAAATACCGAATATCGGGAGGTAAGTAGTGGAGGAGGACAGAAAAATTTCCGTCATAGGTTGAAGTGCCCCTTATGAACTTCAAATACGAAATTTTAAACAATTCCGGAAAATAATGTAGCTAAAATAATCAAAATACCGAATATCGGGAGGTATCGCTACATGGGGGCTATACGAAGACCTGGACCTGCATAAACAATTTTCTGTTACAGACTGTAGTACCCATTAAGAACTTCAAATACCTAATTTGAAACAATTCCGTTAATTAATGTCGATAAAATTATCAAAATACCGAATATCGGAGGTATCGTTAAATGGGGGCTATACGAAGTAGTGGTGCAGAGTAGAAAATTTTCCGTCATAGATTGAAGTGCCCCTTACGAAGTTCAAATACGAAATTTGAAACAGCTTCGATTAATAATGACGCTAAAATCATCAAAATACCGAATATCGGCGGTACCGTTATATGTGGGGTATGCGATATTGTGGACCTATATAGACAATTTTCTTTCAGGAGGTAAAGTACTCCCATAGAACTCCTTGTGTATAAGTTTAGATAATTCCATTGAAAAATGTGGCTAAAATCATCAAAATTCCGAATACCGAGGGATATCGTTGTGTGGGGCCCATACGATATAATGGACCCATATATAGCCCATATTCGAACTTGTCCCGCCTGCAGACTAAAGACTGATCGGTGCAAAATTTTATCTTCCTATCTTAATTTGTTTTCGACTCTAGCGTGATTACAACGGATGGACAGACAGACGGACGGACGGACGGACGGTTGGGCGAACAAGGCTAAATCGTCTTGGAATGTTACGCCGATCAAGAATATATATACCTGGTTATGTCTAAAATTATTATTTATGATGAGATTATTATTTATGATTTAGATGAGTTTCAAACGGAATGACGAACTTAATACACCCTACATACCATGTATGGTGGAGGGTATAAAGAAGTCAATTACTTTACCCCACACTATTTGCAAATACAATTTGGGTCAATTTTGGGACTTCCCGAAGTCCCTAAATGCAAAGACAGAATATTTTTGTCTTCTGGGATTTCTTCCAATACCTGAATCTACATCAAATAATTCATGTGGAGTCAGGTCGTAATATAGCCAATCAAGAAGTCCGTAAAATATAAACCCTGAATCAGAAGTTTGAAAATTGGACGTGGTTATTGCCAAATCAACTACGAGAAATAAGAGGCTTGCGCTGGATTTAAGGCACGCGTGCTCTCAACGAGAGCAATTCTCTTTACACTCTCACTGAAAATCAAGGATATAGAGAAAGCAAAGAAAACGTGAGTTATTGGAGAAACAAGTGGAAGAATTTCACTCCGAATTGGACAAAGAGCGGATACAACGTCAGGCTGTCGGAAGATCGGGTAGAGAAAAGAGAAACATAATATCAAGGCAATAGGCTCGTTCTTCAGAAACTTCACTTCAGTTCGAATTTGGAAAAAGAGGGAAAAGACCAAGTTCACTGTGGAGACTAGACAGCAGAACAAGATATTTAGTAGGAAGGTGTTTGCAGACCATGATATCACATGTTAAAGAAAAAAATGTACGCCCTCTAACATGCCAGGAGGTCTCGAAATCTCGGTTAAGAAATGAAAAAGTCCGACAAAGCATGTGGGACCTTCAAAAGAGATCGACTTTTACATGCCCAAGGATGCAGGAAAAGGCTTGATACCAGTAAAGACGATAAAATTTGCGCGGAACTGTTGAAGTAGGCATTTTCGGATACGAAACCATAATTCTCTAGACAGCTATTGTTTACTAAGACACGTATGACCGATTTTTCTGCAACCGAGAGCCGTTCGGAAAAAGGAACTTAAATAAGAGAAACGATGCCGAGAAAATTAAAGTCACAAATGGGCGATTGCTTTCGACAGAGAAAGAGCAAATAATCCGATGTCTGTAAAATGAAGCTGCTAGAATAAGAAAGCTTGATTGGCCTCAGAAAGATCCAGACGATACATGAAGAAAATTCTGCAGGGAAGTTGAAGCCGGCAGAAGGAGCAAACTTTAATTGACATAAAAAGACGACAAATGAAGATGATTCAGCAGGGTAGTTGAAGCCTGCAAAAACTAAGAAGGTGGAAACTTCAAGAGGGAGGAGTAACTGGGCTACCCTTTGTAGAAGGGAGAGATTTTAGTTAAACAGAGATCTCGAGGCTATGTTAGTTTCAGTCATATTATCATAAGAAGTTCTTAAACCCCAAAGATATGCTATAAAAATATTGAAGATAACCTTAGGGTGACGTGGAAAGTGAGTTTGTTTTATACAGCATTTTTAAAGCATACTTTCAGGTTCACCCAACATATTTCAAATAAACAGCGTTATTCTTTTCAAAAAATTCTTGGAAACGCCTAAAATTATGCTATAAAAACGTACACATATACTACAACCTTGCCTTTATCCGTAATTTTTCAACTCACCTCTTCAATGTCACCAAAGTACCAGTTAACTTTTTGCATCTTCTCAAGGCCGATTCCAAGCGATCGGGTTCTTCTTTTAGGAACTTTTCTTCTCTGACGACTTTTTCCATTTCATTCGATAAAATGCAGCGCAGGCCATTGGACAAAGCGGGGAATTTCATTTTCAATTCGGCAACGGTTTTACTAAAAAAAGAGAACATTCTTATTAGTTTCTAGTTTTCCAACTAAACCCCCTCCTTCCCCACCTTGCTCTGCTCAGCACCAAAGCCATATCTTCCACGGCCGTCATATTGACTCTTGTCCTACGATTTATGACCTCTCCCCTTAGACTTTCCACCGATGACTCCAGATCACTTAAATCCTTTTCCAGACGTATAACTTCCTGCTTGTACAGCTCCTCCTCGCGTGATATCCGTGTGGCATCCTGATCCTGATGACCCCATATGCTACCGCTGCTGGCCAGGAGGGTGGCTCGAATACGCATAAATGTACTTTTGATGTCTTCCCTTACGGCCACTGCCTGGGCCTGGGACAGACGTCGCAGGGTCCTGACCTCGGTACGCAAATCTTTTGCCTTCTTTTGCAGGCCCCTCAAATGATTATAGACCTCCGGGGCCAGGGCAATATCGGCACGATAATTATTGTGGGCGGTTTGGGCCAATACCATGGGTTTGGGAGGTGGTGGCGGTTTAAGGCGATCTCGTTCTAGAGTGCGGGGGAAGGGAAAGAAAAGGCATCATGTTAGTATCTCAGGATCCCCTTTTTTAAGGAGTAGCAGAAGCTTCTACACCAAAAAAGTGTAAAATAGAAGGAGAGGCGTGTCGTTTTCGATATTAACCTTGGCTCTTACCTTGTGATGAGGTTCTTGGCAAAGTGGAGGATTTTATGGCTGGTTTTGTGGGCTTGGTATCAGCTTTATAACGAACGATTCACGGTTCGGAAGTTTTGTTGTTGTTATAAAACACAGTTCTTCATTATTTTTGTTATAAATATTTATTTCGAACATTCAAATCAAAGAAAACACTGATTGGCGGATTGGAAATATTGGGGAGAAGGGGTCGCATGCACTAAACTAATATTTTTTGGAGGGAGGAAAAGTTTTTTCTTGAAAGTTTAGTCTACGAAAGAAGCATAGATTTTTGGCAGGTTTCAAGCTATTGAAATGGGACCACAAACTACTAGAAGAGGCCTGATATCCTGGACTAATATGGGGAGTTGATGGCAAATAATACAAATTCGTAACTTAAGCGCAAGAGGTAGAATTCAAACATGCAATACTGGAATATAAGAGCAGGTCAACAAAAAAGGACGTGGAGGTCTTTACAGCATCATAGGGGTTATATAGAAGACCCCAGGGCCACAAAGAACCTGACAACCAGGAAGACACTGTAGCCCTCTATATAGCCACGAAGACCCTAGTCGGCCAAGAAAACCCTGAGGTCTTCTACCCAGCCTAGAAGCCTCTGAAGAATTCTAGACTGTCCAGAAGAGACTGTGATTTTGTAGGTGGCACGGCAGCTGCTGAGGTCTTCCAGACAGCCAAGAAGACCCTGGGGTCTTCAAGAGAGCCTTGGGGACCCTGAGGTCTCCAAGGCAGCCCAGAAGACCCCGGGATGCCCCAGACATTCCAGAAGTCCACGGGGTCTTCTAGAAAGCCAAGAAGATCCTGGGTTCAGAAGACTCTAGGGTCTTCCAGACAATCAAGAAGACCCTGAGGTCTTTTAGACAGCGTAGAAAACACTGGGGTCTTCTAGACAGCCAAGAAGACCCTGAGGCCTTCTAGACAGCCCAGAAGAGCCTGAGGACGTTTAGGCGTACCAAAAAAGCCTGAGTTATTCTAGATGACCCTGAGGTCTTTTAGACAACCCCGAAGACCACTGGGTCTTCAAAACTGTCCAGAAGACTTCTAGGCTTACAGGACAGCCTACAGGTCTTCTGGAGAGACTAGAAGACCTAGAAGTCTTCGGAACAGCTCAGAAGACCTCCAGGTCTTCGAAACAGCCTAGAAGACCTCCCGGTCTTAGGGACAGCCTAGAAGACCTCCAGGTCTTCTGGACAGCTTAAAGACCCTCAGGTCTTTTGGATAGCCTAAAGACCCTCAGGTCGTTTGAATAGCCTAGAAGACCAACAGGTCTTCTGGACAGCTCAAAATAGCCTGGAAAGCCTCTGGATAGCCTAGAAAACCTCCAGTACTGCTGGATAGCCTAGAAAACCTCCAGTACTGCTGGACAGCCCAGAAGACCTCCAAGTCTTCTGGACAGCCCAGAAGACCTCCAAGTCTTCTGGACAGCCCAGAAGACCTCCAAGTCTTCTGGACAGCCCAGAAGACCTCCAAGTCTTCTGGACAGCCCAGAAGACCTCCAAGTCTTCTGGACAGCCCAGAAGACCTCCAAGTCTTCTGGACAGCCCAGAAGACCTCCAAGTCTTCTGGACAGCCCAGAAGACCTCCAAGTCTTCTGGACAGCCTAGAAGACCTCCAAGTCTTCTGGGCAGCCTAGAAGACCTCCAAGTCTTCTGGACAGCCTAGAAGACCTCTTAGTCTTCTGGGCAGCCTAGAAGACCTCCAAGTCTTCTGGACAGCCTAGAAGACCTCTTAGTCTTCTGGGCAGCCTAGAAGACTTCCAGGCCTTCTGGAAAGTCTACAAGACTTCCAAGTCTTCTAGGCAGCCTAAAAGACCCTCAATTTTTCTGTACAGCCTAGAAGAGTTCTAGGTCTTTTAGATAGCCTAGAAGAGCTCTAGGTCTTCTGGACAGACTAGAAGAGTTCTAGGTCTTCTGGACGGCCTAGAAGACCTACAGGCCATCTAGACAGCCTAGAAGACTTCCAGGTCTTCGAGACAGCCTAGAAGTCTTCTGAACAGCCTAAAAGATCACCAGCTCTTCTGTACAGCCTGAAAGGTCTCAAGCTCTTTCAGAGAGCCTAGCAGACTTCCAGGTCTTCTGGACAGGCTTTTGGTCTTCTGTACAGCCTAGAAGATCTCCAGGCCTTCTGTACAGCCTAGAAGATTTCCAGGCCTTCTGAACAACCTAAAATACCTCCAAAAATACTGAAAAATCTTCTGGTCTTTTGGACAGGTTATGAGACCTCCAGGTCTGCTTGACAGCTTGGAAGGCTTCATGGTCTTCTAGATCTCCAGGTCATCTGGACAGCTCAGAAGACCTCCATGTCTTCTAGGTGTCTAAAAGACTCTGAAGTTTGATAGACAGTCTAGAAGACCTACTCGGCCCTTTTTTCAGACCTGCACTTTTTCCAACTAAATTGAATTGAAAATATTGTATCAAAAAACCAAAAATGTCGTATTTGTAAATTACCAGCATGTTGAGGACTATGTGATTTTGGAATACCCTGTATGTCATCGCTAAATGAGACGCTCTTCTCAAACGATACCGATTTGCCTACAAAAAGAGAGTTCGCAGACAAAGATGTTGGGTTAGCAATGGTTTGTGAATGGATGTGAATCTCAGAATTTGGTTTGGAGATCGTGGTTATCCTTTGGCGGGAGATGGAAGGCCATGGAATGAAATTTCTTATTTTTAGTAACATTGGCTTTCCACCTCCACCTCGGCCGTGACTCAAAATACTTACCACAGGCATTCTTACCCAGTTTGGGAGCCTTTTCCCGGACATACTGATCATCTCCGGCACCATTAACTAAAATTGTGAAATTTTCAGTGAAGCCAGGTGAAGAGTATTTGACAACAAAAGCGAGGGAAAAATAAAAAATCCGAGGAAAAATACAGGTGAGGAGTTATGAAAAGCTTGGAGAGAACATATTTTTTTTCAGTGTAAAAATGCGACAAAAAAAAGGTGAAATTTTGTTTACAACAAAATAAAACATAAATTATAATTGAATGTTGTTGTTTTTTTGCTTTTCTTGGCAGATGTTGGCAAAATGTTCATAAAGCGGTGGCGTTTAAATGACAGTAACAATAAACAGAAAATAACAACACAAACAACAACAAAAGATGTTTGGCACCATGAGCGAGCGTTTTGAGTGAACGATTGAAGGAATGAATGAAACCATGTGTCGCTAATTGCGTCTTCTGGCGGCGGGTACTAACTAACATACCATGGCATGGTGTGGGTACTACCAAATAGTTGGGGTCCAATGTTGGCACTGGTATGGGAGCTATTTGTGGATTTTGATTTACCAACGCTTTTTGCACCAGCCCTGTCAAATTGGCCAGCTGTCGTTCCATGTGTTCGACGCGAAAGCGATGCAGGTCTTCTGGCCTAGGGGAATAGAAAAAAAAGGAAAAGAATGAAATTGCAAGTTAGGTTCGGTGGATGATAGTCAAGATGGAAAGAAAACAGCCAAAGCAAGGGACTATTATGGGGTATTTTATTCTGCGAAGCTCCTAGAAGTTTCCTGCGAAAAACTTAATTGTCATATTACTTCCACATATTTCACCACGGTTGAACTTCGACCCACCTGACCCACACATACCATACAGAGACGCCTGGGCCCATAACAACCCACCCTTCCGCGGCATAGCTGTTTATAACGACGATTCAAAGATGGAGTGTGGTATGGGAGCTGGTGTCTTCTGTGATACCCTTAATGTTCGTGAATCCTACAAGCTTGAAAACGACTGTAGCGTATTTCAGGCGGAAATCTTTGGTGGTCAAAAAGGCCACAAACCTGCTGGTCACGAGGAACACTGAGGTCAGCGGTCCGGTGTCCATATATATGTCGATAGTCAAGCGGCACTGAAGGCCTTAAATTCCTTTACTATCAAGTCTAGGGCTGTTTTGAACTACAGGAAAGCCTTGGAAAACACTGGGTTGTCCATCAAGCTCTGTTGGGTTCCTGGCCATTATAACATCCCAGGTAACGAGACTGCAAAGGAATTGGTCAGGCCAGGACCCGAATCAACTACAATTGAGGTAGATAACTCGGTTAAACCACCACTGTGCCACTTCCTACAGGTCATTCATAGACATAACTCTGAGAGAATTCAACAAAAATGGCTGGACGAAATGGCATGCACCATCTCCAAAAGAATCTGGCCCACACTCTCAGAGAAGAGAACAAGCTCGCTACTGTCATTGTCGAAGAGTGATCTAAAACTTTTGGTGGCTATCATCACAGGTCATTGTAAGATGAGGGCTATGACTTCGAAATGGGACAGCGATGATATTGACTACTTTGGGATCTGCCAAGATGAAAAAGAAATCGAGACATTCGAACACTTGCTCTGCCACTGCCTGGCACTCATTAATGTGAGACAGAGACTGGTGGGAGAACTAGTGTCACATGATCTGTCTTTATTTTTCTAACACTGACCCCATAGTAATCCTTCAATTAGCCAGAAAATTCATGTGGCTAAAGACGACACGGCAAACTACTCAGCCGTAGATCACACTCTATAACTTTATCTCTTATCTTCACCTCTTCTATCAACCACTTCTTCCTCTTTTCTTAATATTCTTGTAGGATGAACACAATGGACCTATAGGTCTCCGAGTGGAGCGGTTGCCATATTGTAACCGCGCGTCCTTTAACCTAACCTAACCTTACTCACATATGAAAAATTGTTGCTGGGTTTCTTGATAGATTGTCGCACGAAAATTTGAACTTCAAGAAATGAAGGAAGAAAAAAAATAAATGATGGGAACCTCAAGGTTTTCTGGACAGCCTAGAAGACCTCCAAATCTTCCAGATCTTTTGTACAGCCTAGAAGACCTTCAGGCCTTTTGGACAAAACAGAACAAACAGAAGACCTCCACATCTTTTGGATAGACTAGAAGACTTCCAGGTCTATTGGACAGAAAAGGAGACCTCCAGGTCTTCCAGATAGCCTGGAAGGCATCAAGGTCTTCCAGACAGCCTTATTCTAGGTGACTTATCTGTCATATAACTCTCCTATGGGTGTTCTCTGGCCAGCAAAAATCCCCTGCAGAAATCGTAAATTAATTAAATTTTGAATTCCGGACAGCTAAGAAGACCTCCAAGTCTTCTGAAGAGTCTAGAAGGCTTCCAAGTCTTTTGCACAACTTTAAAGACCTCCAAAAATACTGAAAGACCTCCAGGTCTTGTGGACAACCTAAAAGACCTCTAGGTCTTTTGGACAGACAAGAAGACCTCCTGGTCTGCCAAATAGCCCATATTGTTCCAAACACGATGCCTAACTTATAATACCCCCCTCAATGCATCTCGACTGGCGACGATGAAAAGTTAATGAAATATTTTCATTTGTCATGCTCTGTTAACGATTCTCACTGCACCCATGCTTTCTAGGTCTGTGAGACACTAAAACATTTTTCCAATTTTCCTTTTTGTTTTCCTGCAGTTGTCACTTGCAGTTAAGAGTGAAAAGACCATGGAATCATTTGAGTCGGCAGATTCATGTAGTGGTAAGTAGGAAATAATTGTAATTTTCCCATCAATATATTCCAAATATTTCCTCTCTCTGCCCTCCAGTTACCGATCCCTCGCTGTTCGGAAATTGCCTACAGGACCTATCCATCACTGAGCTATTGGTTTTACAAAAATCTCTAAATAAAGTTGAACTTATTGAGCCTGAGCCAGAAAATCGTTATCTGGAAACAACAGGACCCGATTGTGATGAGACAAAGGATGAGAAGTGTTTCAACCCTTCATCTATGGCCCTCATGGCCGAATCGAGGTATGACATAATTTTCTTGCCTTTTAAAGTTGTTTTTAATTTTTTTTTTCATTTTAGAGGTTATGAGGATCCATCACATCCCGGCTATGCACCAGCATCCCATCACGAGTCCTGGGAAGAGGAAAAACCTTCCAAACTGCAAATATTATTTCAGATTAGTGTCACAGCTTTATCGTTTCTTTCATTTGGAGGATATTTATTGTGTCTGATTGTGCAGTCGATTAAAAGTAAAGGTAAGATACAGTCCGATTCTGATTTCCTAATTTTATTCAGGCAAGAATAGGAAATTTGCACGATAATGGCTTTCAGAATACTACATCTATATTTCATAATGTTAAAAACATGACTAGCAAAGGCACTCAGAGCCATCTGTCTTTGAAAATAATTTCTAAATGTATTTTAAATTTTGTGATGTTTAAAATACATTGAGAACAGACAGATAGCGCTGAGATGAGCTATGACACATATTCTCAGAGAATCTGTACTTAGTTTAGAACAGACATATCAAGAGGCATGCTATGACATTTAGGGCACGCCATCTACATGTGATTTGGTAGCAATTTAGATAACAAAAACGCTTCCTACATTTTAAATACTTTAAGGAAAAATCCAGAGATAGATGGCACTGAGATGCCTCCTCGAAAAATTACCTGAAATAATTTCTACTCAGGCTGTAAGCGACTTTAAGACGTACAGGAAAACCTCTTCCATGCCTCAAATTCTGCCTAAGAAAAATAGCAAAGAAGGATACTGCACGTTTCTCTGTAGAATGAAATATAGATGGCACTATGGCATCATGAATGTCCAGTGGCAGAACAGATGAATTTAGGCAACAATTAAGACTTAATGTACAATTTTTTAAAGGAGAAAGAATGTTCTGGAAAATTGAGAAAATTTAAAAAAAACTAAGGTTTTTTTCTTTGGAGAACAAATTAAAGAATTTTTTCCCCATAAGATTAGGCGACTCTCTTCCCACTATCGAATATTTTTCGCTATAACTGTTTGAAATTGTAATTTATTTTGAATATCATTTTCAGGTTCCACTTATTTCCATCCGATGACCTCAACCATGGCCACCACGACAAATGTGAAACGCATCAAGGTATATCGAAGAAGTCGCCGTTCTTCACTGCCACCTGTTAAAGCCTCGCCCAATTATACAAACAATAAGTATTGGCAATCGGCAAATCCATATCAATATTATTATAAAGAGGATTGAAAAAAAATATTTAATAAAAAAATAAAATTATTTAGAAAGAGGAGGAAATCGAAAATTAGAGAATAGAGCAAAAGGAAAAAAAAGAAATTGATTCAACTTCAATTCTAGATCAAGATCTATGGCTTCTAATTTTGACTGATAAACGGAGGCACTAAAGGTGAGGGTACATAAGCCGCTTGGCATCATGGCTAGGTATATTAATATTAAAATATAAGGGGAAACGACGGCAGGATTCGAATACGGCTCTGGCATACCTTTATGATATTTCATAAAATATGTCATGCGAAGACTTCAAGTTACCCTCATCTTAAACCAGTTCTTAGAAACCGAGTAAAACCGTTCAGACCTCTTTGATACATTAGTGCCATCTGTTGGCAGGTAGAAATAATGGGAACTACAGAAAGTGGCACTTACTGATCATTTAAATAATTTTTGAGAAATTAGAATGGATTATTTTTGCGAGTGGCACTTAAGCTAAGTCAATGAATACCAATTCCCTAGAATGTCCCGAAAAAAAAATCCCAAAAAATTGAATTCCTTACCTTGTCGGATCATACATCTGATTGTTGCGGGGTATACGGCCAGCGGGGCCCATTTTAATGCCATACAGGGCATATTGGTCTTCAGTCATGGTTACTTCCCTGGAAAAGACATAAAAAATAGGAATATAATAAATTATTTAAAAAAAAGAAAGACAAACAAGAAAGGACCAGCATTTTACAAGACGGCCAATTTTGGAACTTCTTTTTTTTGGAATTGTCCTCCCATCTCCACTTACGTTTGTTCCTCATCAATAATGGGTGCTATCACCGTACCCCTTGTTCCATATTGATAATACGAAGGTTCTTCATAATTGCCACGCGTTGAACGTTCCGGGGAACTGGTATAGCCATCTGAAAGTTTTGGGGGAAAACAATTTTTAGAAGTTGGCTTTAGAAAATATATTTTTTTATTAAAACTACTTTTAAAAAATAGTAATTTTAGGAAATTAAATATTTTACTCAATCATTTCAACAAAATTAAAAACTACTTGTTATTCTAACTACTTTCAGATAAATTGTTATGTATGTTTTTTCTTGGTGGTAATAATTTACAATGATCGATGTCAGAGATGCGGAATTGATGTAGTTCCCCCAGAAATTCATTGCGGAAATATGAATTTGAGTATGAAATTAAATGCAAGTGGAATACGTTTAAAGAGATTGTGTATAAATTTTGCGAAGCAGAGTTGAAAAAGTCCTAAAATTTCTTATTATCCTCCTGAAGCCAAAACAGATCACTTTTTGCAGCCAACTTCACTCATATCTTCAATCATACCCCAGAGCCATCTGTTATTCATTGTTGTCTTATTTAGCCATCTCTTTGGTTGGTGGGGGCCTTTGCTAATGTAAATCTAGCCAACAGTAGATGGCGTGTCTTTATTATTCATATCAAATTGCCATACGAATAGTTTGATGGACTTTCCAAGGAATTTGAATATGGTATATACCGAAACTGCAATCCTAAGAGTCCCCAGAAACCCCTTTCTGCATCAAATTGAAACGGGTAATGTGGTACCATACAGACTTCCAGTACAGCTTGGACATGAGTCATATTTGCGACTCTAAATTGGTAAGGATCTCTGCTAAGGTCTGTTTTGTTATTTTCATAAATAGATGGCGCTTAAATATCATCCACAAAAAATAGTCATATGATCCGAAGATAATATTTTAATGACTATATTACTGGCTTGAACTGCAGGAAAATGTTATTTCTAGACTGAAAAATTCCTAGACTACTACCAGAAATAAATTCAAGATATTTCTGGACTATTTCTAAAAAAAATTAGTAACAATTAGGCTGTTCTTTGTGTCCGTTTCCTTGTTCCACAAATAGATGGCGCTTAAATCTTATCCATAAAAAATAGTCATATGATCCGAAGATTAATTTTTAGATACTAAATTTTTCTGGATTGATTTTTGTAGAAAATTTTATTTCTCGACTGAAAAATTCTTAGGCCACGACCAAAAAAAATCCAAAAGATTTCTGGACTATTTCTTTAAAAAAATGTAGCAATATATAAAATATGGTCAAATGACCCGTAGATGTCATTTTAGTGACTATATTTCTGGATTGAACTCCAGGAGAATGTTATTTCTAGACTGAAAAATTCCTAGACTATGACATGAAATCAATTAAGGAGCTTTCCGGACTATTTCTTTAAAAAAAAATAGTAGCAATTGTTGACACGTTCTAGGCTGTTATTTGAGTTCGTTTCCTAGTTCCCCAAATAGATGGCGCTTTTATATCATATATAAAATGGTAATAGGACCCGAAGTTAAGAATTCAGAAAAACGGCCACTATTTGTGGGTTAAACTACAGGAGAAATAAGATTTCTCGTTCGACAAATCCATTAAATACCACCAGAAATAAATTCAGGAGATTTCTGGACTATTTCTTCGAAAAAAAGTAGTAGCAATTCTTTATACGTTCTAGTATGTTATTTGAGCCCGTTTCCTAGTTCCACAAATAGGTGGCGCTTTTATTTCATATATAAAATGGTAATAGGACCCGTAGCTGAGATTTCAGAAAAAACACCAACTTAATTTCTGTTTCTTAGTTCCTTAAATAGATGGCTCTTTTATGTCATCCATAAGATTCAGTGGAACCCTAGACTATTTCTTTGCTAAAATTTAGTAACAAAAGTTGACACCTTCTAGGCTGTTATTTTAGTTTGTTTCCTAGTTCCACAAATAGATGGCGCTGTCAAATCATCCACATAATGTGGTAAAATGACACTGGGCTTAAGTGTCAGAAATAAAGTCGACTATTTCAGGATTGAATCTCAGGAAAATTGAATTTCTAGGCTTACATTTCAAAGCTTTGGTTTGCGACATATTCAGGAAAATATTGGACTATATTTAACCTGAAGTTAACAGAAAATTTGTTATTTGAGCATCTTTCCTAGTTTTACAAATAGATGGCGCTTTCACATCTTCCATATAATGTGGTAAAATGACTCTGGACTTAAGTTTCAGAAATAAAGACGACTATTTCAGAATTGAATCTCAGGAAAATTTATTTCTAGGCCAACATTTTAAAGCTATGGTTTGCGACAGATTTGGGGAAATATTGGATTATTTCTAGGCTGAAGTTTACTAAAAAACCGTAGATTATTTCCAGACAGGAATTAAGTACACATCGTGGACTACAAATTTTATATCAAATCTTGGTTGAAATAATCAGAAAAAGAGCATTGCATATTTTTAGGCAGAAAAAAAATACAAGGAATTGTTGGCTACTTCTAGGCTTAGGGTCTTCTAAATTTCTCCTATATCTAGAAGACCTTCTGGAGCTCTTCCATGTCCGAAAGACCTTCTGAAGCTCATCTACGGCTAGAAGACCTTTTGAAGCCCATCTATGGCTAGAACACTTTCTGAAGCTATTCTACGGCTAGAAGACCTTCTGAAGCTCTTCTATTGCCAGAAGACCTTTTGAAGCTCTTCTATAGCTAGAAGACCTTCTGCAGCTCTTTGATGGCTAGAACACCTTCTGAAGCTCTTCTATAGCCCGAATACCTTCTGAAGCTCTTCCATGGCCAGAAGACCTTCTGAAGTTCTTTTATAGCTAGAAGACCTTCTGAAGTTCTTTTATAGCTCTTGAAGCTAGAAAACCTTCTGCAGCTCTTTTATAGTTAGAAGACCTTCTGAAGCTCTTCTATGGCTAGAAGACCTTCTGAAGCCCTTCTATTGTCTGGAAGACCTTCTAAAGCTCTTCTATGGCCAGCTCTCTTCTATAAAGCTCTTCTATGGCTAGAAGACCTTCTGAAGCTCTTCAATAGCCAGAAGACCTTCTGAAGCTCTTCTATAGCCAGAAGACCTCCTGAAGCTCTTCTATAGCTAGAAGATCTTTTGTAGCTCATTTTCGTCCGGAAGACCTTCTGAAGCTCTTCTATAGCCAGAAGACCTTCTGAAGCTCTTCTATAGCCAGAAGACCTTCTGAAGCTCTTCTTTAGCCAGAAGACCTTTTGAAGCTCTTCTATGGCCAGAAGACCTTCTGAAGCTCTTCTATGGCCAGAAGACCTTCTGAAGCTCTTCTATGACCAGTAGACCTTCTGAAGCTCTTCTATGGCTAGAAGACCTTCTAAAGCTCTTCTATGGCTAGAAGACCTTCTGAAGCTCTTCTGTGGATAGAAGACCTTCTGAAGCTCTTTCATGGCTAGAAGACCTTCTGAAGCTCTTCTACGGATAGAAGACCTTCTGAAGCTCTTCTGTGGCCAGTAGACGTTCTAAAGCTCTTCTATGGCCAAAAGACCTTCTGAAGCTTTCCTATATCTAAAAGACCTCCTGAAACTATAGATAGAAGACCTTCTGAAGCTCTTTTCTAGATAGAAGATCTTCTATCTCTAGAAGAGCTTCTGAAACTGCATCCAGAAGCTCTTCTAAAGCTAGAGAACCTTCTGATGCTTTAGCTTTGTGGTTATTTTCGAAATCACCTCAATTCCGCATCCCTGGTTTAAGGTAATGCCAATCCTTTTTTTTTATTTTTTCTCCATTGATTGTTATATTTGTGTGTGCATGTGTGCGTTTTGTTAATGACAAGTACCTGGTATACTGTATAACTGATCCGGGGGATAAGGAAACAAGGGTTCCATGCTACCCCTGGAGTTGGGCGTTCTTAAAGGTTTCAATGGCGTTCCTAATCAATCACATCATATACATATACATATTTATATTACATAAATGCGGTTAACAACATTTTACAAAAAAATACAAAAACAAAGAAAAACAAAATACAAAATATACAGATCGGAATAGGGTTTAACAAAAATTTGGGAATTTCCAAAGAAAAATTATAGAAATTGGAAAAGAAAACATGCACACAAAGGGTTTATGGGGATCCGAAAAAAAAACAAACAAAAAAAAAAAGACGGGCTAGGTCTTAGGTCTCAACACAATGGAAATTTCAAAAATGAATGCATATCCGAAAAAGTTGAAACAATACTCACCCATGGCCACCTTGTTGCGATCTGTGTACATCCCACGTGGCAGCGTTTGTGAGGCACCCACATAATAGGGGGCCTGTTTGCCAATCTGTAAAGAAAAACGACAACGACAACAACAATGAGTATTGGCTTTTTCTTGTGTTTCGAGCCACAAGTGCTGTGTGGTAATAGCTCATCATTGTCATAATCATCATCAAAGCTGTCTGGGGACCACTTTGTCTGTTTTTATTTTTTTTTTTTGTTTCTTTCCTTTGTTGGCCAGGTTTCGTAAGAAAGCCAAGCCAACATTTCTTTGGCATTTGACCAAGTTTTATTAAACAAATGTTTACAGCATTGTTATTTACATGCAACATGAACGGCAACACCTTGGCTTCTGGAAGCCAAGCGAAGACACCCATACACATACAGCTATCCTCTCTTATGAGCCATAATTTCACTTTTTTATGAAGTGTTTATGGCCAATTTGTGGGTAATTGACCAACAATAAAGGCTTAAATGTTTTGTTTGTTTTTGTATTTTCCAGTTCCCTGCCACAAATTTCCTTTTCCCCCCTCAATGAGTTTTTATTGCACAAAAAGGCCACTCTACCCCTCCCGCTCCACGGAAATCTCAACAACACCAGAATAGAGAGCAAAAGAAAGAATAGTGGAAAAAATAGTGCCAAGTTCTTGGTCATCAGCACTTTGCCTTATAAAAATAGTTTTTTCTTTTCATTGGTGCTGTGTTGTTGTAGTTTGCTGTTGTTGCTGTTTTACAATAAACGGCTTTGTTGTGCTTTAATTAGCATCCATTTATGGTTAAAGGCATGACCATAATAAAATCAAAGGTGTGCAAATCTGTGTGCAAGGCATTCAATGGAAACTGTTGGCCAACGAAGCAGTCAGGTTGATTGCGAGAGGGGTGCTACTCTGAGGGAAATGTGTGTGGAAAATGTTTAATATATAAAGGAAAAAGTCATAGTTTTTAAATCAGGCAATAAACCTTTAAATATAAAAAATCCCACTTGGGCGCCACTGTACATTCAACGGCCCATTGGAACTTTAAAATGAAATTCTTAAGGTTTTTAACCTATAACCGTGCGAGGTGAAATTTTGGAACGTATTTTATGACGTGGTGGTAAATTTTACCCCCTCTTAATTTTACAAAAAAAAAAAATATTTAAAAATAATTTTTAATAATTTTTTGTTTTTTTTTTATTTAACAAAACATACACTTTTATTAATCGGCACAGGCACTTTAATTAAATTTTACACTTTTTGTAAGTAGATGGCCTTTGACCGGGACTTGAGATTTTCCCATCTGAATATGTCCGGCACCGCAGAACGCGAACCCAAGAATTCTAAATTTTAAACTTCTTGTACGTTAAGAGAGAGAGAGCGAGAGAGAGAAATGTACCACCACATCACATCAGGGCTGACTTTTCTCCCTCCACTAGAAAGACTTCTTGGCCTGCAAATGGAAAGACACTTATTCTGCTAAGAAGAAACTCTATTGGTCAACCATTAGTGGCTTCCTATACCTTTTATATAAAAATAATAAATTTAAAATTAATTCATATTTAGTCCAGTTATAGTTTAAATCACTATAGAAGAACCATGTAGTTGTTCAGACCTTCTGAAGCTCTTCTATGGCTAGTAGACCTTCTGAAGCTCTTCTATGGCTAAAAGACCTTTTGAAGCTCTTCTATGACTAGAAGACCTTCTGAAGCTCTTCTATGACTAGAAGACCTTCCGAAGCTCTTCTATGGCTAGTAGACCTTCTGGAGCTCTTCTATGACTAGAAGACCTTCTGAAGCTCTTCTATGGCTAGTAGACCTTCTGCAGCTCTTCTATGGCAAGAAGACCTTCTGAAGCTCTTCTATGGCAAGAAGACCTTCTGAAGCTCTTCTATGGCCAGAAGACCTTCTGAAGCTCTTCTATGGCTAGAAGACCTTCTGAAGCTCTTCTATGGCTAGAAGACCTTCTGAAGCTCTTCTATGGCTAGAAGACCTTCTGAAGCTCTTCTACGGCTAGTAGACCTTCTGAAGCTCTTCTACGACTAGTAGACCTTCTGAAGCTCTTCTATGGCTAGAAGACCTTCTGAAGCTCTTCTATGGCAAGAAGACCTTCTGATGCTCTTCTATGGCTAGAAGACCTTCTGAAGCTCTTCTATGGTTAGAAGGCCTTCTGAAGCTTTTCAATGGCTAGAAGGCCTTCTGTAGCTCTCCTACGGTGAGAAGACCTTCCGAAGCTTTATTACCTTATTCCATGAATGCCTTCTGAAGCTCTTATACGGCTAGTAGACCTTCAGAAGCTCTTTCATGACCTTCTACAGTTTTTCTGTAGCTGAGAGACCTTATGAAGCTAGAAAACTGAGCCCCTTCCGTACATAGGGCATATTTTCTGAAACCCTTCTATATTAAAAGATCTTTTGAACAGTATGAACGCCTTTCTCTGGTCGATGGAGGAGGAGCATTCCCATTCGCATTTCAATAAGGAGGTGCAGGAGCCCATAAACTCTGTTGTTCTGAGATAAGAACTTCCTGTTATATTTCGAGAATAACTTTCATTCTTTTTTTTGTAAGGAACCTTTTTTATATTATATAAGAGGATATTTTCTCTCTACGGCATTTCTTACAAAAGGGAGCGAAGTTTTATGTAAGACTAGAGTAAATACTTTTTTTCTCTTTTATAAAAATAAATTTCAGAAGAAATGGTTTCAAAAGGGCTTCTTAATTTTTTATAAGAAAAGCTTTTTGTTATGCTACACAAATAATTATATTTCCTCTCTTCTACTGAAAGGACTTTCTTCTCTGCAAAAAAAAAAAAACATCTCTCGTGACTATGAAAAGGGCTTTGCTAACTTCTGCAAACGAATATTTCCTTAGCGAGACGATCTTCCAGAAAATAACTTCCTAATCTTAATAAAGAAGAAACGCTTCTGCTGCTTGTAAAAAGTTTTAAATCCTAACCAAGAAAATTTTCAGTTCCTCTACAGGTTGACACTTAAGTTCCATAAGAAGAGCTTTTTAGATCTACTAGAAATAGTCCTTGATCCTATCTCCTAGTGAGCATTTTTTATACCCTCCACCATTTTATGGAGGATATATTAACTTTGTCATTCCGTTTGTAACTCCTCGAATTAGTCATGATAGACCCTACCAAGTATATATATTCTGGATCCACTATCTTTCGAACGAATTGAGAAGCCTGAAATGTTGCATACAGTGTGAGATAAAAAAGTCTGCAACAAAGTCAAACCCCATAATCTTTAGATTTTTTTTAATCCCTTTATTGTTGTTTTTTTATAAAAACAACGTTTGTTTATTGTGGAGAACGATGTTTCAATTTAATTGAATGAAAGCAAAAAATGTCAGAAATAGCATCAAATTTTAGAATAACTTTAGATTTGTTCGAATTGGTCAACTTTGGTACGAATTATGGCTTTCAAACGGCCAATGAAACCGTCACACGCTGCCCGAATTTTGCTCTGCGGAATTTCGGCCCATTTCCGGCGAAGTGCTTGCTTAAGGTGATCAACTATTTGGTATTTTTTAGTGCCAAACTGGCTTTCCAAAATACTCCAGACACAATAGTCAAACGGATTGGTGTCCGGAGATTTTGATGGCCATTGTGCGCATATGGAAATGAAGCGAGGAACCTTATTTCGTAACCATTCTTGGGTGGCGCGTGCTGAGTGCGATGGTGCTGAGTTCTGTTGGAATGTTCAAGGTCTACGGCAAATAGGTTTGTGTTCCCAAGGCTTTAATACACCCTCCAGAATATTTTGCGCGATAATATCCGGCATTTATTCTGATGCCACGGTCGATTAATACGAACGAGTTCTGGTGGCCAACCGATGGTGAAAATTTTCAGCTGACCTCTTTGGCAAGTAAACACGATAATTTTGTTTGTTTACAAACTGCTGGACAACGAATGTTTTCTCATCGGAGAAGGGAGAAAATCAAATTCGGCAGTTCACCACTTTGGGCCAAGCGAAGCAACTCTTGAGCTCTTTTGAATCTATTTTCTTTCTCTTGCGGTGTAAGTTCTTGCACTTTTTGGAATTTCAATGGCTTCACCCCTCCGATCTCATTTTTCAATAGTTGCCGAATGGAATATTGCGATATGTTCAGCTCACGAGGCATTTTTCAGCCACTGCGACGCGGGTCGCTTCTTTACTTTCAAACCATTTCTGCCGATGTTGCTGTTTTCTTCCGTCCACTTCCTTGACTTCGTCGAGCTACACTATCAGTATCTCGGTAACGAGCGATGGTACGAGACCCAAAAGATTTATTCACATTTCAGTGCTGGAGTGCTCCAACGATAGCCACTTGTGGTTTTCCACCCAAATATAAAGAAATCAATAGAATCGAAGGCCTCCTTGAGGTATTCTAGAGAGTAGATGGCCTCCTTGAGGTCTTCCATGGAGTAGACGGCCTCCTTGAGGTCATCTATAAAAATGAAGACTTCCTTGAGGCCTTCTATAGAATAGAAGGCTTCCTAGAGGTCTTCTATAAAATAAAAGGCTTCCTAGAAGTCTTGTATGGAATGGAAGGTCTCCTAGAGGTCTTCTATGGAAAATAAGGCCTCTTAGAGGTCTTCTATACAATAGAAGGCCTTCTCGAGGTATTCTATACAGTAGAAGGCCTCCTAGAGGTCTTCTATACAGTAGAAGACCTCCTAGAGGTCTTCTTTACAGTAGAAGGCCTCCTAGAGGTCTTCTTTAGACTGAAATCTTGTCGATAGAAAGCACCCTCTTCTCTCTTGGAGGAGCAGAAAATACTTGGTTTGGGAGGTCAGAAGAATAAGAGAAGGATATGTTTAAATGACAGAACTAAAAAAAATGATTTCTTTAGAGAAAATATCTGTTATGGAGGAGAGTAAAACATTGTAATTTTTTTCAATGAAACTTATTTAAAGGATTTCTATGATGAGACCAAGAGGCCCTTGTTATCTTCCTTGAAAAGCGAATTTAAAAAAAAAAAATCGTTAATCTATTCTATGACCATTTGTAAACTCTCTTTCACTCTCTCTCTCTCTCTCTCTCTCTCTCTCTCTCTCTCTCTCTCTCTTTCATGGTGGGGTGAAGGCATTTTCTTTACCAAGACTCTTTTAGTATTCTGCCTTACAATAGACGAATCTTGTTCTTTTTCCTCAAAAAATTGCAACATTTTCTTGTGTAACATGAAAAATGTTTCTAGTTTTCCGTTTTTTTTTTTTTTTTTTTTTTTTTTTTTGAGAAAAATTCCATTACAATGTTGTCTAGCAGAGCTGATTATGCGAGATTGTGGCCAAAAGATTTGGTGCGGTGCGTTACGCAAATATTCCATTAAACCGGCTTAAAATGAGTTAATTTGCAAAAAAAAAAACAAATCCGAAGCAAAAAAAAAATATTTTAAAAATAAAATTGAAAGTAGTAAGAACTGGTCAGAAGCCAATGAATGTGGCCGGCCAACGGACGTGACATATTGACAAATTGCCCGGGTAATTTGTTGTCCATGGGAAAGCAACAAAATTCCCGTTAGACAATTTCAATTCCAATTAGCTATTACTGGAATGTAACAAATGACTCTGAAAGACTCCCAGTGCCAGCTGTGTTACATGAAGGGTGTCTTTCGGGCAAAAAAAAAAAATGGATGAATGAATGGCTGACTGATTGACTGTCTGGCTTACTGCCTGAATGAATGAATGCTGCATTGTTTGTTTTTCTTTCTTTCTCTGGGCGTCTTAATCAAGCCATTACGAACCAGTCCAATGGCCCGAACCCATGCCACTTTTGAGTTATTTGCATCAGCTATCAATTACCCCACAAAAAAAAGTCGATTTGTGGTAACACTTCTTGGCTTTGTAACAGCCTCAGACTATGGAAATTACAAGCCATTGCCCACACACCCAACCACACGAGCTCGTGCTTCAGATTTCAGTTTCATTTGGCTTTAATAGTGACAAAGCTCTTTTTGTTTTTGTTGGTGCCACCAAGACTATGTGTGGCGGGGCTTAACTGCAATTATTTTGCCAAAACAAAAGAGCTTTTCTTTTATATTTTTATTACTTTTGTGTGTGTGCGTGTGTGTGTTTCGGCTGGGAAAGGCACGTAGGAAGCTTTGCTTTCAATGGCCAGACTTGAGCTTAGCTGCCAAGTTTTGAGCTGGCGCCCAACGCCACAACTCCCTGAGTGGGGCTCAAATTTGCTGTTAGTCTCTGGCGGATCTTTGTGGTAAACGGACGCGTTCATGGCTCAGTAAAAAGCGTGGAATAATAAAAATTTCGTCGAAAAACCGTTAACTTAATAGCGACAAAAAAACCGTTTAATTAGCCTCCTCTTTGGAGCTACTTGTGATTTTAGCGCAGCAAAACAAAACACCGTTAATTGGGTTATTTTTCATTGAGCGTGTGCGACAAGGAACCATACACCGCCAAGCGGGTTTTATTTTGTCAACCTGCAAAAAAAAAAAAATGTCTCTGATTTACTTATTTCTACTAATTGCCAGTAGCCAAGGCATTTTAGGCCATGCCTGGAAGCCCATAGTGGGCCATTTACCGCCGGCCACCTCAACGATAAGTGGTTCCAAGGCAACCTCAGCCACATTTACAAGTTCGTTTAGTCTGCAGCAATCGCATCCTGAATATGGCAGCAAGGCAGGATATGCCAGCGGCGGCGAAGCAGCTGTGGTGGCCACGCCCATTGGTGGGCCCAAGGAATTACTGATCAAAGAAATACCCAGCCTACCAGTGGCTGAGCCCGCAGAGGAGGCCATACCGCTCAAGTCCACAATTAAAACCTTTGCCACTGCCGCTCCGGCTGCCATTAATTTCGGGGATGCTAGATTTGGTTATAAGGGGGCTGTGGCATATAGTGAGGTAAATTTCGAGACCTCTTCCACTCTCCTAAAAAAGGAAAATTCCTTAATTCCGAAAATTCTTCTTTACTTCTCTAATTTCTTTGTTGTATGTCCCCCAGGACCAGTGTTCGGTAAAGAAATACGCCTTCAATCACGATGGCATTGTGGAGTACGACAATGAGGTCCCGGAACTAGCCCAATTTACCATTTGTTTCTGGATGCGTTTTACCAATCACAGTGGTGACCATGTCGTTTTAACCTATGCAGGTAAGTTGGGCTAATAGCCGTTAACGGATTTCCTATTCATTAAGGTGTGTTTGTGTGAATTTCTGTGGTAATTAGAGTGCTGGTATGTTGTAGTAAGCGGATTTTTTGTTGTTGTTTTTGATGTCGTAAAGAATGTTGAGGGAATTCTAAACCGCATTTCGATACCATGTAAATGGTATTAATCATTGAGAGATTTTTGAAATGCAGAACAATGGACTGGCAGATGTAAGAATTTTTAGATTTTCTCCCCCACACCTTCTCCCTTCAAGATTAAGAATCTATGGAGAAATTAATTTTGAAACCCAAAAAGGCTGAGTTTTCCACCTATCAAACAGAAGTCAGAAATACCCCCTATGAAAATTTAGAGAAGAAATAAGATATCCCTCTCAAATTCAGAAATGAGGCTATGTAAAAAATTTCAGGTCCCAGTTTTGAAGGGGAGAGGGAAAAATCTCCAAAGTAAATAAAAAATCAAACAAGTAAAAAACAGCCAAGTTCGGCCGGGATGAACTTTTAATACCATCCACCATTTGGTAGGAATTTAAAAAATTTCAAAAAAAAAAAAAAAAATCCTTCAAAAATACCGCTTAAATAAAAGCCCTTCTATGGGGAATATACGAAGACGTGGGTCGGCATAAGTTTTTTTTTTATTTTTCGATCACAGGCTATAGTCCCCTTTAGGAACTTCATATACGAAATTTCAAACAATTCCGACCTAAAATATAGCTAAAATCATCAAAATACCGAATATCGGGAGGTAACCGTTATATGGCGGCTATACAAAGACGAGAACCTGTATATGTAATTTTTTGTCACAGGCTGTGCCACCCATTACGAACTTCAAATACGAAATTTGAAACAATTCCGGTCTATAACGTCACTAAAATCACCAAAATACCGAATATCGGAAGGTATTCGTTAAATGGGGGCTATACAAAAACCTACACCTGGATATGCAATTTTTTGTCACAGGCTGTGGTACCAATTACGAACTTCAAATACGAAATTTGAAACAATTCCGGTAAAAAAAAATGCCAGAATGTATGAGAATGGTCCCAAAAATTTTTGAAGTAGACTCTCTCTCAATCTCCTCCCCATGAAAATCAGGAAACTGTCTCCTAAAATAAACCCCCTTAAAATTAGGAATGCTCTTTTCCGTCTCAAATTAACCAATCCTCTTAAAAATTAAGAATCTGCACAAAACCAAAAAAATGGTCGGAAAAGGACTAAAAAGTCTCCGAAAAGGACTAAAAAGTCTCCGTTTAGATACTTGCATTACCGACCCTCAACTCAGGATCAATTCAAATATTTATCGCGATTTTTACAAAAAAAGGAAGGTATTGTTTTACCCATGTGATTAGACAGGCTATATATCATTTAATACAGTCAAAACGTGCCTCTTTGTCTCTTTGGACCAAATGCGTTTCAGGACATTTGGAGTCGAACTAGCGATGTCCGTTCGTTTGTCTGTTGTGCACGATAACTCTCGAAGGCAGTATCCAAACTTGGTCCAATCTTGGCACAACCTAATATTATTATCAAACTTAGATCAAGTTCGGAGATGGGCAATACCGGTCCACTCCTTCTGGTACCTCCCCCACAAAAAAAATTTTTTTTTTTTTTCTGCACAGAAAGAAAAACGATAATCGGATTCTGCTCCAACTTTGCAAATTCTAATATTTGCGTCAGGTGCGAACATGGACAATATCGGTAAACTCCATCAAGTACCTCCCCCCCAAATGTTCAACATTTTGAATAATTATAACTCTTATAAAATATGATGTAAGAGTTGAATTATCTTCAAATTTCACACATCCCAATATTTTTTATTAATCCAAGATGCTAGGATCTACTCCTTCTGGTATCTCCTCCACATAGGGTCAAAATTTTGAATATCCATGCAGCTCAAAAAAATGCGAAATTAACAATCGATTCCATTCAGACTTGGCACATCTCAATATTTTCATCAATACAGGATCTGTTATAAAGATGGTAGAGATCGGACCATTCCTTCTGGTACCACCCCCCACAAGGGGTCAAAATTTTGAATACCCATAACTATCATAAAATCGGAAATAAGCATCTGGTTCTGGGAGTAGGCGATATACTCCAAATGTGGCACATTGTAATATTTATTGCGTCAGATACCAATTGGACAATATTGCTCCTCCTCCATCAATAGTTTGAACAATCATAACTCAAGGCTGGGGGTATACATCTGTCGGCAAAACCGACTGATACTATATTACTTGCATTTACAAAATTTTACAAATTTAAAACTTCGTTACCATAATTGGCCCTCCCAGAAAAGTTTAAAATAATAGCTTTAGTAATTTGGTCTCATAGTTAAAAATGAAACATTTACTTCAGGTATAGATGGCGTCCTTTACAAATAATTATCTAATGTAGGGATAGTTCTCAAGCAGCCGGATGTTTTTTTAATTCCGAATAGTTGGAAGAAAGCAATGTAGAATTATGTTCTTGGAGCGGGAAGAAGTATTAAAATGACCGGATTAAAATTGAAATGTAGATGGCGTTCTTCATATGTTTAAGTATTTAATTGTATTTTATTACCCTACACCATAATCGGGCGAAAATCCCAGTATACCTAACGATATCAGTGCGTTCTGAAGGGCGTGGAATTTCACTTATAGGAAGTACTTATTCTAGGAAGGATAGGAAGTTCCTAATCCAAAGAGCCACTAAACTTTCCAAATGTTCCAGAAATGAAATGTCAAAGATTTGGATGAGTTTTGAGCTGTTTCTTCCTCGTAGCTTGTATTAATATCCCATTTAATTTAATATCCTGTCAAACTGGATTCAAAAATAAAAATTTTGTTTGCATATTTTATTTTAAACACCATTGGCACACTTTCAAATTTATTCATTGATGAAAAAAAGACGAAAAATCCTGTTCGGAATCTTCCGCTTATACAAATGACCCATTGAATTTCATATCAACTTGAAGTGGTTGAATGCATCATAGCCATTTGTTAATAAAATTATTTCCTTACACTTCATGCATATATGCATCCTAACGGATTTGAAATGTCTTCCTTCTAATATCCATTACAACATTGGCAGATCTTCTTCAGTTTCCCAGACTTTGTTAGACTCTATCGAGATTTGGTCAAATGTTTACCTACTTCGAGAGAGAGAAAGATGTTTGTGGTTGGATGGCTGTTTGGCTGCTGCTGCTGGCATCCTCCTCATCTGCCATTTGAAACTTCATACCCGCACATGTATGCTGTCGGTTGCGCAAGAGTAATTTTGGGTTATGGAGTTTTTTTAGTTTTCGTTTTTCGTTACTTTTTTTTTTGAGTATTCCCAAAACATTATTAAATGCACGGAGGAAAAAAAGTGAAAGGAAGCCAACTTCCTGCTGCATGTGCCACCATCATCGTCATTATGATCATTGGCATCGTGCTTGGTCTAAAGCACCAAAGTGTTTCTCTTCTTGGTGGGGTATTTCAATGGCCACGTTTTGTTTGAAGTCTTTGACAAGTCAGGCGAAAACTTGAAAAGAGTTTTTCTTGCGGTTTTTTTTTCGTCAGGGTTGCCTTTTTGGTATTTGTTTTTTTTTTTCAAACGTAGGTATTCAAGAGATGACAATTTTATAGGAGCTTCATACAAAAAAATTTCGAAACGTATCAAGGTATGGAAAAGCTCCTGAAGAGCTAGAAGACCTTCTGAAGCTCTTCTATATCTAGAAGTCCCTCTGAAGCTCGACTATAGTTAGAAGACCTTCTGAAGCTCTTCCATGGCTAGAAGACCCTCTGAAGCTCTTCTATAGCTAAAAGACCTTCTGAAGCTCTTCTATAGCTAAAAGACCTTCTGAAGCTCTTCTATAGCTAGAAGACCTTCTGAAGCTCTTCTATAGCTAGAAGACCTTCTGAAGCTCTTCAATGGCCAGAAGACCTTCTGAAGCTCTTCAATGGCCAGAAGACCTTCTGATGCTCTTCAATGGCCAGAAGACCTTCTGAAGCTCTTCAATGCCCAGAAGACCTTCTGAAGCTCTTCAATGGCCAGAAGACCTTCTGAAGCTCTTCAATGGCCAGAAGACCTTCTGAAGCTCTTCAATGGCCAGAAGACCTTCTGAAGCTCTTCTATAGCCAGAAGACCTTCTGAAGCTCTTCAATGCCCAGAAGACCTTCTGAAGCTCTTCAATGGCCAGAAGACCTTCTGAAGCTCTTCAATGGCCAGAAGACCTTCTGAAGCTCTTCAATGGCCAGAAGACCTTCTGAAGCTCTTCTATAGCCAGAAGACCTTCTGAAGCTCTTCAATGGCTAGAAGACCTTCTGAAGCTCTTCTATAGCTAGAAAACCTTCTGAAGATCATCTATAGCCAGAAGACCTTCTGAAGCAATTCTATAGCTAAAAAACCTTCAGAAGCTCTTCTATGGCTAGAAGACCTTCTGAAGCTCTTTTATGGCCTTCTGAAGCTCTTCTATGGCTAGAAGACCTTCTGAAGCTCTTCTATGGCTAGAAAACCTTCTGAAGCTCTTCTATGGCTAAAAGACTTTCTGAAGCTTTTCTATGGCTAAAAGACCTTCTGAAAGTCTTCTATAGCTAGAAGACCTTCTGTAGCTCTTCTATGGCTAGAAGTCCTTCTGAAGCTCTTCTATGGCTAGAAGACCTTCTGAAGCTCTTCTATGGCTAGAAGTCCTTCTGAAGCTCTTCTATGGCTAGAAGACCTTCTGAAGCTCTCCTATAGCTACAAGACCTTCTGAAGCTCTTCTATAGCTACAAGACCTTCTGAAGCTCTTCTATGGCTAGAAGACCTTCTGAAGCTTTTCCATAGCCAGAATACCTTCTTAAACTCTTCTATAGATAGACGACCTTCTTATGCTTTTCTTTGAAAAGAAGGTTTCTATGGATAGAAGACCTACTGAAGTTCGTCCATGTATGGAAAACCTCTTGAAGAACTTCCATAGATATATAGGCTTTAAAAGATCACAAAGCTCTCTTATTTAAAAATTTGATATCTTGGAGGTCTTCCATGAATGAAAGACTTTTAAAAGCTTTCCCATTCATAGGTCATCCATGAATTCATCAATTTCTATTTTGGTCGATTTAATGTTTAGGTTATGGCAACCCTTCCCCTAGCTCTTGTCGCTGCAGCTACAGCTGCCGTGAGAAGCAGATGAATCAGTGGGCAATGGCCAAAATAGAAAATACAACAAAACCAACAACAAAAATGAATAAAATGTGTAATGGTCAATTTCAAGTTGCCAGCAAAGACACTGACTGTCCACCGTTTGGTTGGCATTACATAATTGCTGGAAACGGCTAGAGGATGTTGCTGCCGATGCTGTCGCTTTTCACGTTGTTGACGATGCCCATTGAGCTGATGTTGTTTATAATGAAAATGAAATTGTTGTTGCTGTTGTTGTCGTTTTTCTTGTTGTCTAGTTAGGCCGGTATTGGCTCAGTAGGCCTCTGTGTTTTTCTTTCATTTCGTTTCTGTTTTTTTTTTCTTCTTAGGAATTTCCATTTGAATTCTCATCACCAGACCAGGCCAGACCTGGAGAATTGCTGCAACAATTGACACAAATTTGCTTAACAGTGCAAAGCGTGAATCTAAATAGCCAAAAAAAAAACGCAAACAAAAACTGAAAATTCGCACTGCACGAATAGTTGCCAACTGCAAAACTCAATTACTGGGTTACTGCAAGACGTCTGCAAACAACCAACCAGGGGGGGGACATATTTCGAAAAAATATTTTTCACACAGTATTTATGTTTAGTTTGCTTCGAATTCGAGGTAATTTGGGGTTGAATTGAAGTTTTTTTTTTTCAGAAATTATTAAAAGGAAGCAAGGAGGCCGAATTTTTGTATCAACATCTGAATTATCTATCATAGAAGGTCTTACAGGTAGAAGGCTTCTTAGGGAGAGAGTTATATTTCAATACCTAATGGAGCTGTCTGATTTTTTTCTGTCTAGGAATTTCGACTTTTGCAAATAAATTCCGTATTTTGTTAACCATTTATTTAGTGGCCATCATCAATATTATTTCCAAAAAATATGTATTGCATCTAACCCCAAAAGTATGCAATATACATGGAAAATGTTATTAAAGAGCAATAATAAAATTGAAGCATAGATGGCGTTCCTTATTCAGAACGGTTATGTTGACAGTTTTGAAGCCATAGGTAGTGCGGATATATTTAATCACAATTAATTTTAGACTTTTTCTGGGAAAAATATTTCTATTTTCTAGAAAGGTATGCTTCCAAAATAATGTTAAAAAAACATTAAAACTGTAGTATAGATGGCGTTTCTTATAAGAGATAAAATAATGTGGAGAATGATTTTGAAAATTCGGACAATTGGAAGTTTTCTAAAGATTAAAAACTTTATACTCCGCACCTTTAAATCAATTTAGAAAATCCCTGACATTTTCAAGATCATAGCATTACTTATTTTGCCTAAGACTTACAAGGTGATAGATATTGAAATTGATGTATAGATGGCGTTGCGTATAACGTATATGATATGCTATTCTTTTTTTAAATTAAAATTCATGTACCGACATTAACTAAATATTCATTCGATTCATAAAAATCCATAATCCCAACTATTTTGAAACTTCAAATCTAACGAAGACTGTGGAGATATAATTAAGTTATATGGTCTTTCTTACTATAGGATCTTGTTTTCTGCTACTTCACCGCTCAAATATTTCACCGATTCATAAATGTGACTGTCTAATCAATTCTCCGTAATAGAATTGAATTTCTGAATTTCTGTTGTACAAAAATCCATACCGAAACGAATACTACCAATATCGAATAAACGTACAGATGTCGTTGTTGATAATTCATGGACAGTGGGGTTAACATCTCTTGATGAAGGGTTGCCTTAACAAATCCGACTTTACATGTTAAATCAAGATGGCGTTGTTTATAGCGTAAGGGCTTTGTGCTCTAATTATCATTGAGGTTTGTTTCCTGTAACTCATCGAGCGAAATATTCTGCCAAATCATAAATGTCACAATACCACGAATCTCAACATAAGTTGCAACATCAGCATTAACTGAATCGAGTAAATCAATTTCGAATTTACGTACAGATGGCGTTGTTGATGAATTATGAAGAGTAGAGTGAAATTCTCTTGGTGCCAGCTTTCCGATACCGCCGCGATACTGAAGGTAAAGTAAAGCTAAAGATGGCGTTGCTTAAAAGCGTTTGGACTTTATTGAGCCTTGTTTCTTGCACCTTTGCCAGCGAAATATTCCTCCAATCTATAAAATCCACTATCTCATAAATCTCACCACGAATCTGTTGGAATTGGTCTTCAAAAACGAAGTTCAGGTAGGAGTTGGAACAGCAGCATTTGCTGAAGTGGAAATTTTTACAGAGATCATACTTCTGGCGAAAAGTAGAGTTAACGTACAGATGGCGTTGCTTCTATACCTAAGGGTTGTTGTCAACAATTTTATTTAACATAAAACTATAAAGACTGGACAAAATGCATATGGGCTTTAATTTTTGAACCAGGTTATAGATAGCAGGCGACATAACAGAAATGCATTGGAAATTTTAAAAAAATATGTTATTCTGATATCGCCGAAAAATTGCGGAAATACGTGGAAAAAAATATCAAGTATGATATACATGATCTCAAAAATCTATTCCAGAGCATTTCCTTGTTCATTGAGTCGATAAAATCAACAACAACCCTTAAAGTGTCAGATCTGTTAAAATATAACATAATGCTATATCACAATATTTAGGTATAGATGGAGTTATCAATATTCACAATTCATAGACAAATATAGCTATTTTTAGGTATAGATGGCGCTGAAGTTTAATAGATTTCTATTAAAAGTGGAATATTTTCGAAAGTGTTAATAAAAATCATTGATTGCTTGAGCGCCACAAGGTGGAAACTTTTAAAAATATAAAATTAATAGTATAAAGACCGGTAATTGTTTAATTATTTACCAGTAGTTTATTGTGAAAAGGGACACTACATTAACAATGAAGCTTTATTTTCTTAACTTATTTTTAGGTATAGATGGCATTCTCTATTACTTATAATTTAGATTTTTGTAAAAGTTTCATCCAAAATCGAGATTATTTACAATTCAAAGGGAATGGAGCCACTTTTAGGTACATATGGTGTTGAAGTTATTATTTTTCATAATATATAGAAAATGAAGCTAATTTTAGATGTAGATGGCGCTGAAGTTTAATGGAAATTATGGAATAATTTCGAAAACGGTCATAGGAATTTGATTGATGGCTTGGGCCCCACAAGTTGGAAACTTCTAAACATTTTATAGATATAAAATTAATAGAATATTTTAACAATAAAGCATGAGTTTTTGAGTTTATTTTTAAGTATAGATGGCGTTCTCTATTATGTATGCTTTAGATTTTTGTAGAAGTTTCAGCGAAATCGTAGATTTAAAATTCATTGAAAATTGATCTCCTTTTAGGTATAGATGGTGTTGAAGTTAATATTTACAATTTATAAGAAGTGGAGCTTTTTTTAGGTATAGATGCCATTGAAGTTTAATAGAAATTGTGAATTATTTTCATAAGCGTTCATAGAATTCACTGTTTGGGCGCCACAAGTTGGAAACATCAGATCGTTTGTAAATATAAAATTAATCAGATATAGGCCAATAAATCAACAACATCACTTTATCAAATCATGAGTTTCTGATGAGTTAAGTATAGATGGCGTTCTTTATTACGTACAATTTAGATTTTTGTTGAAGTTTCACCCAAATCGTACATTATTTACAATTCATAATAAATGGACCTACTTTTATTCATTGCTTGGGCGCCACAAGTCGGAAACTTTTAAACATTTAATAGAATGAAGGCCTGTAATTTTTTAATAATTCATTATGGTTTTTTTTTTCTTCAACAACAAAGCATACGCTTCTGAGTTTATTCTTAGGTATAGATGGCGTTCTTTATGATGTATGGTCTAGATATTTGCAGTAGTTTGACTAAAATCGTAGATTATTTACAATTCATTGGAAATGGAGCTACTTTTAGGTACAGATGGCGTTGAAGTTTAATAAAGAAATTTTGGTTCATTTTCGCAAGTGTTCCATAAAATCTTCTATATTCTAAATATTTATAAATATAAAATAAATCGGATACAGGCCAATAAATGTTTTTTTTGTCAAAAAGGGCACTTCATCAACAATGATGCATGAGTTTCTGAGTTTATTCTTAGGTATAGATGGCGTTCTTTATTTAGATTTTTGTTGAAGTTTCACCGAAACCGTAGATTGTTTACAATTCATTGGGGATAGAGCTAATTTTAGGTACAGATGGTGTTGAGGTTATTTTTATTATTATTCACAATTCACAGAAAATGAAACTACTTTAGGGTATAGATGGCTTTGAAGTTCAGTAGAAATCGGGAATTATTTTCATAGAAACCACTGATTATTTGGGCGCCACCAGATGGAAACTTCTAAATATTTTATAAAAATAATTGTAATTGTTTAATTATTCATTAGTGTTTTATTGTGTAAAAGAGGCAACAAGCATGGATTACATTCCAAAATCTGGGCCAGTCTTTGATAGCAAATAAATTAAGTAATTAATCACAAAACAATTGTCGTAATGCTGACTGTAATGAAGCCCATTGTCTTTAGCTTGGGCATGAACTATGGCTGGCTGCCCGGCGCAAAGAAACAGTCATCCGACCAAAAGTCATTGCATTTGACTCGAAACATTATGCTGTGTGATTATTGTCGAAGCTGAGCGTAATTTCAAAATAATCAGGCGGTGATTATAAGACGTAAAAAGTTGCGTTTACTCTGAAGAAATCCGTTGGCTTGTTTTTTTTTTTTGCAATTTCATGGCATGATTTATTTTTCCCATGAATGTGGGTTATTATGTGGATATGTATGCATGTAAATTTTTGGCTACATAATTATTATATCATCCATGCAAATCATGTGATTTAAAATTAAATTGAAAATAATGGATTTGGCGTATCCCTCTACATGTGAATAATTTTGAAAGTATTTGGAAGCTGTTTTCTAGATTTAATACATTTTAGAGGCTTCCTATTAATTGGAGATCTTCCTTAGGCCATCTTTGCTTTTTTGTTAATCTGCCTTTCCTTAAAAATATTTTTTTTATTTCATTTCCGTTTTTTTTTTTCATTTCATGGCCATTTAGCTGAAGAGGGTCACCGTGACTTCCAATTCTGGGTGGCGAATGCAAAAAATTCCAGTTTCATCTCCATGGCCATAAAAGGCCAGCAAGTGTACAGGTATGTAGAAAAAATACACTTTTTTTATTGTTTTTGGTGTGAAACATAATTTTCTAATAAATATTCCCATAAATCCTTCACTCAAATTGGCACATAAAAAAAAATTGAAACAAAAAAATTGAAAATAAATTCCCATCAATCATTCCATAATTTCTAAGGCTGTCTGATTAAATGTTTCTTCAATGTTTTTTGATTCGTTCATGTTGTTATTTCATCGTTTGTATTGTTGTTGTAATGTTTTTTGTTGTCGTTTTTTATGATTATTTTGCTTTAGACTCAACTATCCATTGCGCGTCCGCCAATGGCATCATACCTGTACATCATGGAATGGCAAAACTGGTGAATGGCAGGTCTGGCTAAAAGCCGAACGTATTGGAAGAGGTTTTCACAATTCGGTAAGTTTTTTCGATTCAATTTCGTTTTAATTTCAATTTAAATAATTTTTTGACCGGCAAACAACTCCTAAATTCAAAAATTCGATTTACAAAGAAAAAACCACAAATTGAATAGCCCTTCACCGCTTTTGAGAGATCAATTATCCAACGTTTATGGTTCAAGATCGAGCTCACGTATGCGTGTAGATGTATCATAAAAGATGCTGTAATAAAAAAGTTCATTGTCTTCCGGCGAGAGATAGTTTGGAAAAGGCAGATTTCAAAAAAAAAAAAATAATAATAATAAAAGGGAAAGTATATTGGGGTGGAGTGAAATTTCGGCTATGAAAATTTTATTAAAGTTTGAGTAATTATTCAAACTTTTCGGATGTGTTTAATACGCTTCTTTAAAAATTAAAAAAAAAAATTAAAAATTATTATAAAAGAGAGCTACACTATCCTACAAAATGTTCCTTATCAATGTGCTGAAAAAATTTTAACTGGGTCGAATTAAAATATTTTTATGCCCTCCACCATAGTATGGAGGGTATACTAAGTTTGTCAGGGTATATTAAGTTTGTAACAACTCGAAATATACATTTTAGACCCCACAAAGTATATAATTCTTGATGAGGATAAAATTCTATGTCGATTTAGTGATCCCTGTCCATCCGTCTGTGGAAATCACTCTAGCTTCCGAACGAATTGAAGTAGATTGATAAAATTTTACTCAAATGTATGTTATGTCCGCAGGATTTTTGGTATTGAAAATGGGCCATGTAGGTCCACGTTTTGGTATAGCCCCCATATAACTGTATCTCCAGATATTCAGTATTTTAATGATTTTAGAGACATTATTTACCGGAATTGCATCAAATTTGGTATTCGTAGTTTGTAATGGATACTACAACCTGTAACAGAAAATTGTCTGTGCAGGTTCACGTCTTCGTATAGCCCCCATATAACGGTACCTCCCGATATTCGGTATTTTGATGATTTTAGCGACATTATTTACCGGAATTCTTTCAAATTTGGTATTTCAAGTTCGTAATAGATACTACAGCCTATGACAGAAAATTGTCTGTGCAGGTCCACGTTTTCGTATAGCCCCCATATAACGGTACCTCCCGATATTCGGTATTTTCAGGATTTTAGCGACATTATTTACCGAAATTCTTTCAAATTTGGTATTTGAAGTTCGAAATGGATACTACAGCCTAGGACAGAAAATTGTCTGTGCAGGTCCACGTCTTTGTATAGCCCCCATATAACAGTACCTCCCGATATTCGGTATTTTCATGATTTTAGCGACAGTATTTACCGGAATTGTTTGAAATTTGGTATTCGAAGTTCGAAATGGATACTACAGCCTAAGACAGAAAATTGTCTGTGCAGGTCTACGTCTTCGTATAGCCCCCATATAACGGTACCTCCCGATATTCGGTATTTTAATGATTTTAGCGACATTATTCACCGGAATTATTTCAAATTTGGTATTTCAAGTTCGTAATAGATACTACAGCCTATTACAGAAAAATGTCTGTGCAGGTCCACGTCTTTGTATAGCCTCCATATAACAGTACCTCCCGATATTCGGTATTTTAATGATTTTAGCGACATTATTTACCGGAATTGCTTCAAATTTGGTATTCGAAGTTCGAAATGGATACTACAGCCTAAGACAGAAAATTGTCTGTGCAGGTCCACGTCTTCGTAGAGCCCCAATATTACGGTACCTCCCGATATTCGGTGTTTCAATGATTTTAGCGACATTATTCACCGGAATTCTTTCAAAATTTGGTATTCGAAGTTCGTAAGGGATACTACAGCCTTAGACAGAAAATTGTCTGTGCAGGTCCACGTCTTCGTACAGCCCTCATTTAACTTCCAGGAGTTCTGTTATGGAAATTAGATAATTTTCTCTGCCTTTTCAAAATGTATTAATTATTTTTGTATATTTCCAGCTGGTGGGTCACAAAATCCCTCCCAAAGGAAAACTCTTCTCTGGTGGCCCCTCGGTGACTGGAAAAATCTCGGAAGGTCTGCACTTCGAGGTGACACTTATACAAATCTATCGTGTGGCCCTGAGTGCTGGCAAGGCCCATAGAGATCACAAACATCATCATGCCCATCATTTCGATCATGAGGGCAAGGAAATACATCCCACGACGAAGAAGCCACCAGTGGTAAGTTTTGGAATTTAAAATCTTAAAATTTGCTAAAATGTTTAATTTGCAGATCAACCGTCCTTTGCCTATGCATACTCTATTGGCCAATGGCCAAATACCCACCAGGGTGCGTATTAATTTGGCCCAACCTCAGACGGGTGTTGCTGCCAATGATATTCTCCCCAATCCCACCACAGCTGCCGAACAAGCCCTTACCATACACACGAACTTCATTAATGGTCAAATCAATGCCGGTTCTCGGTTGGTGGCCCAACAATTGATTGGCCTGAATCAGAAATATGGCCCCCAAGCTGCCCAAACTGTAAATCGCCAGGCCATCATTGATCCAAACAATCCAGGCAAGGTGAAATTCGTTGACGAAACCGAGACCCACATACTCTTCAAACGCGACATGATGAGTGGCCAGAAAACGGAGGGCAAGGAGAAGAACGTGCAAAAACGGGGCCTGGTATTTTTGGATGATGGCAGTATTGTGGATGATCCCCTAATAAGGGGAGCCGATGTCTTGAAATACGATGGCCTGGCTGTGTTTGGTGGCCAACAGTTCAAGGAGGAGTTGAGCGGCATCATGAATGTGGAAGATGAAATCACCGAACATGATCGTGAACCCGCCGAGGAAGAGGTAAAGGCTGTCATGGCTCTGTGTGGGGCCTGTGATGTGGAGCCCTTCCAGGGTGCCATCGTTTTTGCCTGGAAAAATGCCCGAGAACATCTGAACAATGCCCTGCAGGGTTACAGTGTCGGACGATGTGGCAATTTTTAGTTGAATTCGGAATGAGTTTTAGGTTTTAATTAATTTTCGGGTTAAGAAATAGTTCATTGTATTTGTAGCCACTAGTCAGGTTAATGAAGGTCAAAATTTTACACAAACAACAAAAAAGAAACAGAAATGACTCGGGGTCCACCACATGAAATGCAATTATTTTATTTTATTTAATAATAATTATTAATAAATATATTTTTTATAAAAAAAAAAATAGCGGAAAACGGCTTACCTTGGATTTGTGTATGTGTTGGTTTTTGTATTCCGAATCGAATTCCGGTTCACTGAAGTAACTCTGGGAGGAAAAGAGAGATATTAGATAATTTAAACTTTAAGAGTGTTTAACAAACCCTCACCTGATCCTGATCCCAGTGGGGTGGATTTGGCTGTGGCAGTGGTTGGGGTATACCCGGTCCTCCTGGCAACATTTGCGGCGGTGCTGCCACTTCCGTTGACTCAAACAACCTTAACACTGAACGATCTCGTATCTCTCTCAAATGCGACCTCACATCCTCCAGCTCATAGAACATATCCTTGCTGGCATCGTGTATATAAATCTTGACATTTGGCCCCTCCAAATATGCCATGGTCAGTTGCCGGGGAAAGGAACGCACAAACAATGCCCTCACCGTATCAATGGATGTTATTTCATTTGGCAACACTGCCATTTTTGTCTCCGATCGGTATTGCAGAAATACCAAACCTAAATGCGAAAGCAGCAGCCAATCGATGAAGAGAGAAAGAGAGAGAAACAGAGAGCACGAGAGAGAGAGAGAGGGGGGAAAGAAACAAACAATCGACACATCACTCAGTCTGTCAAACTCTCAGCTAAGCTAGGCTATGTGTGACACCATACCTAGAGGTCTTTCTAAGGTTTTCGAAGGTGTACGCACAACGGGTAACGAAGAACGTTGCTTACCGCCACGTCTGAACCCAGTACTGGCCGTTTCCACCTCAGACATGATGCCAGGATCGTCATCGAACAGGGGTCCCTGGTTGATGGGTGTGTAGCCGCGAAAGGGTTGGGCCTGAAAAGATATAAAAAAAATTTAATCAATAAAATAAAATCGGCAGGAATGTGAGGCTGACAAACCTTTTTACTTTTCTGCATGCGAGAGTTCATCTGGGAGTTCATCTGGAATTAAGAAGGGAAAATTTAAAAGAGGATATTGCAAAAATGATATTTAAAATGTATGTAATTTAGGGGTTTGGGAATTGCAGATCGTCTTCCTGGATTCGAAAGTCTTTATGAATTTGGTTCCACAAGGGATTAAATAACATATTTCCAGATCAAAATTCATTTTTTTTTTTTTGTTTGAAGTTTGAAATATTATTTTATTTTTGGCAACCAAAAATAAAAAATCGAAAATAATCGAATGTTTTTTTAGAAAATTTTCAATATTTTCTGACACAGAAATCTTATAGCATGTTTCCATTGGAAACCGAACAACGTTGTTCGCTCTCAGAATTAGGTACACGAATTAACCCGTTCATACGGCACGATTCGTAATTTATAGTAAAGTAATTCCTTTTTTCAAAAATTTTGTTTGTTGATTTTAATGGGAATTTATACGAAAATACATGAAATTCTCACTAATATGAATAGAAGAAATTATTGTTTTCCTCCCAAAGATTTATTATATCATTAATTTTACAATTTTCATTCAAGTTTTCAACTTTTTGTGTAAATGTTGACATTTTGAACATATTTTTGTGTTTTTCCATTTTTAATTTCTGCTGGAGAGACACTTGTCAAACATTTTTTCTGCCGATAGAAACATTTTGAAAATATTGCCTCTTTTGTTTGCAGTTTTCTGTGGAAAATTTAACTCGTGGACAAAATGCGTACCTCGAATGAGAGAGAAAACAAAATTTACTTTCGTTTGAATGTACATAGGCCATTCAACATTGTAGTTTTCATTCATAATTTTCAGTCTTCCCAAAAATTTTTAAATTTCATCAATTTTTTCTATTTTTAATTTTTAAATGTCATAATTTATTTTTTCGATAAATGCTCTCATTTGTTAGGGATGGGACATATTTTTTCGTTGTTCTGAGAGTAATTTGATTTGAACAACTTACAAATATGAGTGTTCGCTCAGTAAAATTTGTGTGAAGAATTAAGTTGTTTTTTCATAGTTAAGGGTCAAACAACGAATAGAGAGCGGATCAAGTGTAGTGGAAACGCCACATTAAGCATATATTTCAAAGAGGTAAAAATTTATTATTGGAATATAAGAGATTTCTTTTTTATTTTTCCCATTATTTTTTTTTTTAAATGCGAATGCTTTTAGGCCTGAATTTAAAATTCAATAAAAACTGGTAATTGCGCAAAGTGGAACTTTTTCAATAATTTTACGAAAGTAAAACGAAGAATATTGGCAATTTTAAGTGAATAAGTCAAAAACTTTTGTTTAATGACTATGTAAAATTGAAGCATACTTTTAGGCTCAAATATAAAATAACATGACCTATGGTTTGGTAGAATCAAGAAACTGAAGCCATGCAGTCATATTTCTACAATTTTATTCGAGATTATCTTATATCCATTTCCATTCCATTTTTTTTTCAAGAAAATTTCGAAATACTTTCAGACGTGGAATTAAAAGGCCATCATTTTCGGTAGTTGTGTCAAAGTGGAACATTTCAATACTTGGAAGCAGTAAACAGGAAAATAGTGGCCATTTTATTCATGTAATCCAAAAGCTTTTAGTTATTTCATGACTTTATAAAAAATTAAAGCATACTTTTAGGCAAATATAAAATAATACTAAAAGCCAATAATACTAAGAAGCTGAAGTCATGCAATCATATTTTTTGTTAAAAAATTATCATTGCCAAAAACCTATATTCATAAATTCACTCTATATACGAAACCCAGAGATGGGAACCTGTTTTTCAAGGCATTAAAAATTGGCAAGGTAATTTACAGAAAATGCAGAGATGTACACATATGCTTATTTGAAATGATATCTCCTTAATTCTACCATGGTCTATGTATTGAATATAGAAGTTCTCACCAATTTTTTTTTTCAACAAATTTCGAAATACTTTTAGGTTTGAAAATAAAAAATCCAATAAAAATCGGTAATTGTGTCAAAGTAGAACTATTTTCAATAGTTTGCGTCTGTAAGTGGAAAAATACGGGACATTTCATATAAAGGCTAGTTTACACATAATGTTAAAGTCATGTGTAAAGTGATTTTTCGACAATCACTTTACACATACTTTTAAATTATTTGCATACTTTTAAATATTCCACACAATTTTTAGTTTAAAGAGCCGGGCCGAACTTCCAACATTTCGAACGAATTTGGGAATAAAAAAAATCGTTAAAAATTCTGTTAAAATCTTAAGAATACCGAATATTGGGAGGTACCAATATAAGTGGGGCTATACGAAGGCCTGGACCTGCACAGATAATTTTCTGTCACTGACTGTAGTATCCGTTAGGAACTTCAAATATGAAATTTGAAATAATTCCGGTAAATAATGTCCCTAAAATGGTCAAAATATTGAATATAGGGAGGTACCGTTATATGGGGGGCTATACGAAGACCTATAACTGCATAGATAATTTTCTGTTTCTGGCTGTAGTACCTATTACGAACCAAATTCGAAACAACTCCGGTGAATAATGTTCTTAAAATCGTAAAAGTATCGATTATGGGGTGGGATAGGGTACCGTAGTAAGTGTGCTATACGATATCGTGGCCATTGGACAGTGAAATTATAAGAATTTGCAGTGAATACGGGAAAGAGCAAAGGGGTATTTATATACCAAAATTAATGATATTTTTTCATGGTAAATATTAAGTATACCAATGTCTTCTGTTCAGAGACCCGCAATGAAATTTGATCTAGAATAATTCCTTCTTTGACACTTTTTCCAAATAATGAAGTATAAAGGTATATTTTGATGCACATTGGAAACGTATTAAATTAGCCATAAAAAAACCCTTAAAACATATTTTAGTACATAAAATTCGAATGTAATTTTCTTAAAAACTATTATATCTAGATATATACTTCATTCTGAGATTTTTAGTGAAATCTTGTGTAGAACATTTCATCTTTTGACAGTTTCTACCTAAAATGAAATTTCATGGTATTTTCAGGCCTAAACTCGAAAATAAGCTGAGGAAAATTTGATGCACAAAAACTAGGAAATATTTTCGCGTTTTTTTTTTTTGGCAACATTGTTGCAGATATATTATCATGAGTTATAGTGGTAATAGAGATTTCTTTTCCCCGGTAACATTTAGTGAAATTTGATGACCAACATTTCTGTCTTTGACGTCATCCTTCTAAATTGATGCTTTGCAGGAGAAATTAGCATAAACTCGCCTGCAGTACGGTTTTCACTCTATTTTTTTTTTTTTCAAAAATCAAATAGTTTTTTTTTTAAATAGCAAAATTGAGAATATTTTTTCATGGTATATATTGATTATGCAAATTTCTTTTATTCAGAGACTCACAATGAAATTTGATGTAGAATATTTCCCTCTTTGACACTTTTCCCCAAAATTGAAGTATTAAGGAAGATTTTGGCTTGGAATTGAAACGAGCTAAATTTGCAGTAAAACACATAATTTTCACTTGTAGTACATAAACTTCAAATATAATTTTCTTAAAAACTATAAGACATAGATGTATTGTTTATTCCGAGATTTCTGGTGACATTTTGTATAGAATATTTCTTCTTTTGATACTTTTTGCCAAAAAGGAGATTTTATGATACTTTCAGGTGTTAACTCGAAAAAGGGCCGGGGAAAATGGATCACAAAAATATTTCTTCCTTTTTTAAACATTGTTACAAAAATATATTATCTTGATATATAATGAAAATAGAGATTTCTTTTCCCTGATAACTCATAGCGAAATTTGATAAAGAATATTTTTGTCTTTAACGACATGTCTCCAAAATTATGCTTTGCAGGAGAATTTGGCACAAACTCGTATAGAGTACTGCTTCAAGCTTAAATTTTAAAAAAACCCAAAAGAGGAAAAAGTGATGATGTTTTTCTCATGATTTATATTCAATATACAAACTTATATTCTTCGGAGACTAATAATGAAATTTAATCTAGAATATTCCTCTCTTTAACACTTTTTCCACAAAATGAAGTTTTAAGGGAGATTTTGGCTTATATTGGAAACGCACTAAATTAACAGTGAAAAACGTACATCATTTTCACTTGTTGTACATATTTTTCGAATGTAATTTTCTTAAAAATCCATTAGACCTAGATATATAGTTTCTTCTGAGATTTATAGTGAAATTTTGTGTAGAACATTTCTTGTTTTTATAGGTTCTACATAAAATGAAATTTTATGGCACTTCCAGGGCTCAACTCGAAAAAAGGCTGAGCATCAAATTTTATGCACAAAAACTAGGAAATATTTTCGAGTTTTTTTGACAACATTGTTGCAAATATTTTTCTTGATAAATAATGAAAATGGAGTATACTTTTCTTCAGTGACTTATAGTGAAATTTGATAAAGAATATTTTTGTCTTTAACGACATCTCTCCAAGATAATGCTTTGCAGGAGAAATTAGCATAAACTCTCCTGCAGTACGGTTTTCACTCTAATTTTTAAAAATTCAAATATTTTTTTTATATTGCAAAATTGAGAATATTTTTTTATGGTATATATTGAATATACAAATTTCTTTTACTCAGAGACTCACAATAAAATTTGATGCAGAGTATTTTCCTCTTTGATACTTTTCCCATAAAATGAAGTATTAAGGGAGATTTTGACTTAGAATTGAAATGAACTAAATTTGTAGTAAAACACATAATCTTCACTTGTAGTACCTTCATTTCGAATGTAATTTTCTTAAAAACCATTAAACCTAGATATGTATTTTCTTGTGAAATGTATGGTGAAATTTTGTATAGAATATTTCTTCTTTTGAAACTTTCTGCCTAAAAGGAGATTTTATGCTAGTTTTAGGTGTTAACTCGAAAAAGGCTGAGGAAAATTTTATGCAAAAAAAAAAAAAAAATAAATAAACATATCTGGGTTTTTGGCAACATTGTTGCAAATACATTATCTTGATATATTATGAAAATAGAGAATTCTTTTCTTCAGTGACTTATAATGAAATTTCATGAGGAATATTTTTGTCTTTGACGTTATCCTTCAAAAATGATGTTTTGCAGGAGAATTTGGCATAAACTCGTATAGAGTGCGGCTTCATCCCTAAATTTTTAAAAAACCAAAATGAGCTAAATTGAGGATATTTTTTCATGGTTTATATTCAATATACAAACTTATTTTCTTCGGAGACTAATAATGAAATTTGATTTAGAATATTCCTCTCTTTGACACTTTTCCCCAAAAATGTAGTTTTAAAGGAGATTTTGGCTTATATTGGAAACGGGCTAATTTTTCAGTAAAACAATTAATTTTCACTTGTTGTACATAAACTTCAAATATAATTTTCTTAAAACCTATAAGACCTAGATGTGTGGTTTATTCAGAGATTTCTGACGAAATTTTGTGTAGAATATTTCTTCCTTTGACACTTTTTGCAAAAAAGGAGATTTTATGATACTTTCAGGTGTTAACTCGAAAAAGGGCCGGGGGAAAATGGATCACAAAAATATTTCTTCCATTTTTAAAAATTGTTACAAAAATATATTATCTTAATATATAATGAAAATAGAGAATTATATTCTTCAGTGACTTATAGTGAAATTTCATAAAGAACATTTTTGCCTTTAACGCCATCCTTATAGAATGATGTTTTATAGGAAACATTGGCATAAAATCGTATAGAGTACGGCTTCAACCTTAAAATTTTAAAAAACCAAAATGAGCAAAATTGAGGGTATTTTTTTCATGGTTTATATTCAATATACAAACTTATATTCTTCGGAGACTAATAATGAAATTTGTTCTAGAATATTCCTCTCTTTAACACTTTTCCCACAAAATGAAGTATTAAGGGAGATTTTGGCTTAGAATTGAAACGAACTAAATTTGCAGTAAAACACATAATTTTCACTTGTAGTACATATTCTACGTATGTAATTTCCTTAAAAAATATTAAGCCTATGTATATAGTTTCTTCTGAAATGTATGGTGAAATTTTGTATAGAATATTTCTTCCTTTGACACTTTTTGTCTAAGAGGAGATTTTATGCTACTTTCAGGTGTTAACTCGAAAAAGGCTGAGGAAAAATTTATGCAAAAAAAAAATAAGAAACATATCTGTGTTTTTGGCAACATTGTTGCAAATACATTATCTTGATATATAATGAAAATAGAGAATTCTGTTCTTCAGTGACTTATAATGAAATTTCATGAGGAATATTTTTGTCTTTAATGCTATCCTTCGAAAATTATGTTTTGCAGGAAACTTTGACATAAACTCGTGTAGAGTACGGCTTCATCCCTAAATTTGTAAAAACCCAAAAAGAGCAAAATTGATGATGTTTTTTTCATGGTTTATATTCAATATACAAACTTATTTTCTTCGGAGACTAATAATGAAATTTGATCTAGAATATTCCTCTATTTAACACTTTTCCCACAAAATGAAGTTTTAAAGAAGATTTTGGCTTATATTGGAAACGGGCTAATTTTTCAGTAATGAAAATTATGTTTTCACTTGTAGTACTTTCATTTCGTATGTAATTTTCTTAAAAACTATTAAGTCTAGATATATGGTTTCTTCTGAAATTTGTGATGAAATTTTGTGTAGAATATTTCTTCTTTTGGCAGTTTCTACATAAAATGAAATTTGATGGTACTTTCAGGCCTTAACTCGAAAAAAAGCCGAGGAAAATTTGTTAAAAAAATAAGAAATATTTTTGCATTTTTTGCCTTGGATATTTTTTTAAAATTGAAATATTTTCAAAAAATAGAATTTAAATATTTTCTATGAAATCTCATTCCTTCCATCCACATTGATTTTGAACTGAATTAATTTAAATATTTTTTTTTTATTTTCTACAATAGGACACAGGCACTGTTTGCTTTGGCCCCCTTGTTATCCTAGAGTCCACTTGCTTTCATGTTTTATTTATCACCTCCCACCCAAAAAATCCAACACTTGATTCCAAATCACAAATAATCAAAAAAACTTGAAATAAATCACAAAAAAAAAAATATATTTGAACTGCCACTACTTACCTCCAAGTCCATGGCTTTCAGGGTCTGTTGTTGATTCTGTTGATTGACATAGGATAGCATGTCGCCACCTAAGGTATGACGGCGAGGATCTTCTCTCATCGTTGTTGTTGTTGTTGTCACCAATATACAATGCAGAAGCCATTATAACAGGACATGGTTTTAAAACAAACAAAGGCATTAGAAATAAAACCCCAAGAACAAAAAACAACAACAACAGAGTGAAAAAGAAGAAGAAGAATCCCAACAACAACAAAAAAAACAGAAACACGGGAAACGCTTAATGAAAAATTCAATTGCGCTTTCGTGTTTGCCTAATGTGCTCCTCTACTTACCGCCCTCACGTCCTTTGCGTTTCTTTTTGGAGCTGCTGCCACTGGAGGTACTGCTGCTGCCACCTCCACCACCACTGTTGCCAGCACCTCCGCCACTGCCACCACCCGAACTGTTGGCATTTGAAGAGTTCGCTGAACTTTTATCTTTGCTTTTCCAGCGTATTAACATTTTGAGCGGCTAGACCAGGCCTCCTCTATGCATGGGAAGAGGGAGAGCGGAAAAAGATACAAGGAGAGAAGTTTTGTAAAAACAAAAAACTGCAGCAGGACTTTGGGTTCTTGTCGTCTAAGTCCTAAAGAAAAAGGAGGAGGGTTTGAAGAGACATTTTTACACCCCGCATCAAATGAATGGCAAAAAGGACGAAAAAGGATATCATGTTTTCTTAGCAAAAATAAATATTTGATGTGCAATGACAAACACCACTCAGTGCTCCTGGCTAGGGTAGGCCAGGCACCTTGGAGATATGCACATGCCAGCCTTGTCAGGAGTTATGTGGGAGTGGGGCGCTGGGTAAATGTGTTAAAGGACAATGTTGGGATAAAATCACATGAATATTTGATAAATTCTTCTTAAGTAAAGTTGGGGCACATAAAAAAGAATGGCAAAAAGGTAAAGAAGACGAAGAAGAGGAAGAGGAATTTTATGACTTGCGGCTGGGGAGGGTGGCCAGGCACCAAGGCAATCAGCCAGCCAACCTGCCAACCAGCCGGGTCAAGAGGATGTTAAGCCACATCCAGTTCCGAATCCCAAACCCCTGCCATTGCTGCGCATGTCCTTGTTACACATATGAAATTTCACAGTTCATCTGAGACGAGGAGGGTCGTTGTCGGTCATCTCGCCCGACAAATCTGCTGTTTGTTTATGTTTGAAAAATTCAAACAAATATTTTGCCGGTAGGAATAAAAAAAATCATCACGTGCAGGTTTATCAAAAACAAAATAGAGAACTCTATGCTCTCTCTCTCTCACAGAGCGAGAGAGAAAAAGACTCAACTCTCTCACAACTCCTTGGTCATGGTAACCTAAACAAATTTTTTTCTCAATTTGTGAGAATTGAACTATGATTTTTTGGTGAATTCGAAACAAGTTGGGTAAGGTTATTGCCAGGCAATGGCTTTCAAAGTAGGCCCCCGACCAGCCAAAGATTCCAAAACTTTTCAGGGAGTTGTTGTGCCAGACCCAAGGCGTTTTAAGGTTTCAAAGTAACTGAGTTAATTGTTGCCATTTTTTTTTCTCGTTCATCATTCGACATTCTTCAACTGGGTTTAATGTTAAAGTTGAAGTGCTTAATTCCGAGAGGGGTGGCTGCTACATATATTTTCCCAGTTGCTCTAAGGAAATTCCTTTACAGCACTTTTTCACAATTTAAGATTTTTTTTTTATTTTTTCCAAAAATATTTCCTTGAATTATTTCTATTTTTTTTTCTTTTTTTCCTCCATCAACTCATTTCATTTAATTGCTACGTTTTTCCTGTCGACAGCTTCATTAAAAATTCTCACACACAAAACACACCTTTTCCAGGAATTTTCCAAAATTTCTTTTAAACACAACTTTTTTTACACAGGATATTTTTGCAATATCCTTTGACTTTCTTTCAATTTTTCTTTTTTAAACTTTTAATTCAGCAACAAATTTTCTTTGCTTTTTTTCTAAATATTTTGCTTAATTTTTCTGCTGGTATTTTTTGGACTATCGAGTCGTGTCTATTGTGAACCGTATGAACCGTTCGATACTTCTTAAATGCCTGTGAATTTCGTGTATATCATAGAAGAGTTTCCGCCCTAAATGTTTTTTGGCAGGCTGGCGAGAGCGCATGTCATATCCTTGCCACAAATTCCACCACATGGCGGTAGTTTGAAAAGCCCTGGGGAAAGTTTTACAGTCATAAGGGAGAGAGAGTAACACAATTAACGGCCTAAAAGTATGTGAAGGTTTTTGAAAGAATTATAAACACAAAATTAATTGATAGAAAAATATTAGAAAATAAAAAAATAAAATCATCAATTTTATTTTAATTAAATTTAAAAAAAAAATTAAAAAAAAAATAAATAAAAATTTTAAAATAAATAAAACAATATAAAATTTATCAGTTGGTTTTGACGACAGATGTATACCCTCGGCAAATATTGACAATTTCGTATCGGACCTTAAATATGATATAAATATTGCGACCTCTTAGCTTTGGACTATATCGACTTCTTCCTTCACTTTATATGAGATGTGTGATAATTTTTGGAAAATGTACCACACACAGGGTGAGATGAAAAAAACTGCAGCCAACTTCAGACAGCTGTCATTTCTAAGCCACTCGTCCGACAGTGACAGCTCATTATATTACTTACAAGCGTACAAAAGCATTTCGGTGAGAATTTTCCAGAATAAAAGTTATTCGTGATGGAATCCGAGCGTGATAGTGTGATTTCTTTACACTTGGCTAGAAAACCACAAGTGGCTATCGTTAGAGCACTCCAGTATTTAAATGTGAATAAATCTTTTGTGACTCGTACAATCGCTCATTACCGTGATACTAGTAGCGTAGCTCGACGTCAAGAAAGTGGACGGAAGAAAACAGCAACATCAGCAGATATGGTTCGAAAAGGTAAAGAAGCGACTTGATCGAAACCCGCTTCGCAGTGGCCGAAAAATGGCTCGCGAGCTGAACATATCGCAATATTCCATTCGGCAAATATTGAAAAATGAGCTGGGGGCCATTGAATTTCCAAAAAGTGCAAGAATTTACACCGCAACAGAAAGAAAATAGACTCAAAAGAGCTAAAGAGTTGCTTCCCTTGGCCGAAAGTGGTGAACTGCCGAATTTGGTTTTTTCCGTTCTCCGATGAGAAAACATTCGTTGTCCAGCAGTTTGTAAACAAACAAAATGATCGTGTGATCGAAGCTTGTCAAAGAGGACAGCTGAAAATTTGCTCCTTCGGTTGGCCACCATAACAGCCGATGGCCGCTCTCCGCTGGTATTTATCGACCGTGGCATCAGAATAAATGCTGAATATTATCGCGAAAATATTCTGGAGGGTGTATTAAAGCCTTGGGCGCGCAAACATTTCGGCCACAGACCTTGGACATTCCTACAGGACCCAGCTCTATCGCACTCAGCACGCGCCACCCAAGAATGGTTACAAAATGAGGTTCCTCGCATCATTTCCAGCGCATAATGGCCACCAAAATCTCCGGATACCAATCCGTTGGACTATTGAGTTTGGAGCCAGCCAGACAGGCAGATGGGCGGACATCGCTAGATCGACTCCAAATGTCCTCAAACGGATTTGGTCCAAAGAGACCTAGGGTCTAAAACCTTTATATCGATGAGGCACCGTCAAAACGGTATCAAATAATAGATATATGGCTGAGGCTATAAAAAAAAAACAGATATGTTCGGTCGGGCCGAAATTTTAATACCCACCACCATTTTCAAAGAATTTCCAAAAAAAAAAACCGTCGAAAAATACCGCTCAATGGAAAGTCGTTATATGTCTAGGGGCTATTCGAAGACGTGGTCCTGCATATACAATTTTTGTCATTAGCTGCAGTACCCATTACGAACTTTAAATACGAAATAAAATTAACAAAATACCAAATAAAAGGTGTTGCCGTTATACATGGGCTAAACGAAGACGTGGAACTATATAGGCAATTTTCCGTCATAGGTTCTAGTACCCAATACGGTCTTCAAACACGAAATTCGGAACAATTCCGGTGAATAATGTTCTTAAAATCATCCAAATAGCAAATATCAAGGGGGGTACAGTTGTATGGAGGCTATACGATATCGTGGACCTATATAGATAATTATCTTCCAGAGGCTAAAATACTACGAAGGATCTGCTTGTGTGGATTTTCAGACAATTCCATTGACAAATTTGGCTACAATCATCAAATACCGAATATCAGGGGGTACCGTTATATGGGGGCTATATGATACCGTGGACCGATGTAGCCCATCATCGGACTTGACGTGCCTGCAGACAAATTACTGATCTGTGCAAAATTTTAGCTTCCTATCTTAATTCGTTTTGACTTTAGCGTGATAACAACATACGGTCAGACGGACGGACAGACAGGACTTAACAATCTTAAAATTTTACGCTAATCGGAAAGACAAAGCGAGCGAGTCTTCATAGCTGGAGGGCCAGTGAGTCTCCATAGACGAGCTGGGTGGCCAGTGAGTCTCCATAGACGAGCTGGAGTGGGTGTCCATAGATGAGCTGGAGGGCCAGTGAGTGTCCATAGACGAGCTAGAGGGCCAGTGGGTGTCCATAGATGAGCTGGAGAGAAAGTGAGTATCCGACGATATACAAACGGAACTTGATACGATCTTCATACTATGAATGGTAGAGGGTATACAAAATTTTTACTGCATTTTATTAATAGCAAGAGGTGAGTTTACCCCCTGCCTAAAGGGTGGCATCTATAAGTGACTAAGAATAAAAATGTCTCTCACTATAACTAGAAAATATTTCCAAACATGGCGACATCTGTTTGTCGTAATTGAAAACCATAAATTCACCTCGGCACGCATAGTGCAGACAACAATCACCAAGAGTTACCACACCGCACATTGCTACCATTTTGACTTGCTAACTAATACACCATAGCATGGTGGAATACACCATAAAACTATCAAATGGTGGCTATTTATAGACACTCTCCTCAGTTAATTTTCAACACGGCGAGAGAGGTACTACTACAACATTAGAGATGTGAATTAACCACACCAAGGTGATTAATTACTAATATTTTCACCACTACATTTTTTTTCGTATTCCCACCACAAAGCAGTTTCTGCGTTCAAGTATGTAGCCTAGTCGTCAAGCAGGTCATCTTCGTATGGTATAAATTTGTTTGAGAGCGTGGGTTCGATTCCTGCTCAGGGTAGGTAGAATATTTGTACTCCGTAACTATTACTTTCCACAACGAAATTTCCCAATTCTCGTTGAATCCCTCGCCAAATATCCGCCACACGTCATTTGCTAATTTCCTTGCATTTGGAACGTGCCATTGGAAGAAGGGAGATGAAACTTCTCTGAAGGAAGCTAGGTTAGTCGTTGCACTGGTTGCTAGACGCTTAGTGCCAATCGAGATGAGAAACAATTATTTCTTTTTGGAGAAAAAATTATTAATTATAATAATTTTATAATATTATTAATTATAGTAATTAATTACAATATTATTAATTATAATAATTAATAAATATTGATCTATTCCAGAACTGCAACAATGTAAAAATTTGTGTTGCGATATTCGATTTTCCGGATTCTTGCAGCTTCTGGAACAGAGAAATTTTTTAATGAACAAATATTACTTTTTCTTTAAAAGAATATTGGAATCATATGGACAAAAATCTGTGAGAAAAATATTTATTTTTTAAAAGATAATTATCCTTATGTTTCATATTAAAAATGTTTATTTATTTATTTTTTTTTTCTTTGTAAAAAATTATAAGAAATAATTACATCATAGAAGAATACTTGTCAAATATATATATATTTAAAAAAAAAAATAATATTTTGTTTCTAATAATTTTTATAGAAAGAAGGATTCTCAAAGTACCAAATATTTATCTGGCATAAAAAATTCTAAAATAAAAATAATAAAAAAAATATTTTTCATTAATGAAAGCAGTTGTTATTATGGAAAAAATATTTTTCTTGTAGAAAGTATTTTTTGAGGATTTTAAGGAGTGTATAAAAATAATAAAAAAATAATTGTATACCCTCAACCATATGACTACAGGGGATATATATCATTTAATGCGGCCAAAACATGTCTATCGATATAAGGGTTTTAGACCCTAGTTCTAGTTGTTTTAGATTGAGTTCGGAATTGGTCAATATTGGTCCAATCCTTCCCCCATACAATTTGTTTCATTTTTCACAGAAATTTTATAGCACTTAGATTTTGATTTTGTTCGAACTTTGCAAATCCCAATATTTTTATCACTGCTAGGTCAGGTGTGATAACGGACCATTATACATCAAGTACCTCCAAAAGAGAGTGTCAAAATTTTGAATAATTATAATTCTCATAAAACGTAAAATAAGCATCCAATTTGTTAATAAACTTTACGCATTCCAACATTTGTACTAACACAAGATCTGGTGTGAAGATGGAATATATCTGGTACTTCCCCAACAAAAGGATCAAAATTTTGATTACAATTCATTCATAAAATGCGACGTAGACATCCGATTCTCTTCAAATTTAACACATCCCAACATTTTCATTAATGCAAGATCTGGTGTGAAGATGATAGATTTCGGCCTACCCCATCTGGTACCTCACCCACAACGGTTCAATATTTTGAATAAATCTGAAACTCATAAATTGCGAAATGAACTTCCGATTCTCTCCGCCTTACTAATGTAAGATCTGCTGTGAAGATGGGATTTATCGGGCCACTCATTTGATACCTCCCACACAAAAGGCAGTCAACATTTTGAATAGCAAGACGTTCATCAAATGCTACATAAGCATCCGATTCTCTTAAATTTCCACACATCCCAAAATGTTTACTAGCGCAAAACCTGCTGTGAATATTAGATATATCGGCTGCTCCTTGTGGCACCCCACCAAATCAATTTTTTCAACAATTATATCTCTCAAAAAATGCAAAAAAACATTTATTCTAAACTTCACACATTCCAAAACATCTCTTGTAAAGATGGCAGAAATCCTTCTACACCTTCTAGTACCTCTAACACATAGGGTCAATATTTCGAATAACCGAAACCCTCATAAAATGCGAAATAAGTATTTGATTCTTTCTCAACTTCATACATTCCGATATTTTTACTAACGCAAAATTGGGTGAGAAGATGACAGACATCGGTCCACACCTTCAGGTACCTTCCCCACAAAGGGCCAAAATTTTCAATGCTCTCAAAATCAGTCTCTCATTAACTGCGAAACAAATCTGTGATTGTTTGGAAACTTGGTATTAACCAGAAGTTGAGTACAGAATTCATCCGCAAATTTCTTCTGGTAGCTCTGCCACAAAAAATTAAAAATTTGATTGACAATTGTTCGCAAAAAATTGGCAATAAATTTTCGATTTTTTTAAAATTATTATAAATATCAGTACTAGATGAAGTAGAATACTTCGGCCCACTATATCTGGTACCTCACACACATTAAAATCTTTTTTCTATCTGATATAAAGTGAAGAAAGTCAGTCAAATCTGGCATTTTGTAATATTTACATTACACTTAAGTCAGATACGAAATGGAACCTCACCCACGGATCGGAATCATACTGCAGGTATAAATATATTAAAATAAACGTATATATCTGTCGGCAAACTTGACTGAGACTTTTTAACTTGTAATAATTTTCAATATATATATTTTTTAACTCATCAATATTGTTCCCTGTTTAAATATTTTCAATATAAAATATTTTTAAATATATATTTTAATTTTCTTTTATTTTCGTCGTTTTTAATAGGCTTTGAAAAATGTATATTTTTTTGCCTTAAATATTTGTGTGTACACGTATTTTAATATCTTGGCAATTAATTCTATTCTGCCAAGAATCAAATAAAAACAGCCGACAATTTACGCTACATATATGTCCGGTCATCCATTTATTGTTTTTGTTATGGCCCACTCCCCCTCACCGCTAACCGAGACAACAATCATCCATCAACTTACAAGGTGGCGGTGGTGGCCCCTACCGACCGATCAACCAACAAAAAAATATTATACCATTAGAACCATTATGAAATATCTGCCGTCAAAAAATCATGACAATAGCAAACGCCAAGAAAAACAAAAACAACAGCGACTACTAAAAAAATAAAACGCCTAAACATAAGCATTAATGTACCCTGCCATCGAGCGAGCGAGCGAGCGACCAAACGAGCCAGCGAATGAGTAATAATCCAATGAATATTGGCCAAGATGAAGGAAGATATGGCCAAGAAAATAAAACCAAAAACTGAAATGATTTGATTTTTGTTGTTCTTGTTTTTTGTGTTTTTTAATGTTTGCGGTCGGCATTTGTTCTTTCATCTCTTGGGTTGGCTTTTTGGCGCATGCACTACTCGCTCTCCTCGGGCTCGTCAAGCCAACACGCACCATTTATGACAGAGATGTCAGTTTTACTCGGTGTCAAAAAGATTCATTGTCCAAGTGTTGTTGTATTTGTTGTTGCTGTTTATACCCTACACCACAAGGTGGTCAGGGTATTATGTCTTTGTGCATTTGTTTGTAACAGGCAGAAGGAAACGAGATAGACCCATAGTTCCTTTTGATGATCTGCATAGAATCACATTCTGAGTCGATTTATGCATGTCCGTCCGTCCGTCCGTCTGTCCGTCCGTCCGTCCGTCCGTCTGTCCATGTATTTTTGTAAACAAAGTACAGGTCGTATTTATTGCCCGATCCAGATGAAATTTTGCACAGATCATTTGTTTGGCCCAAGGACGAACCCTATTGAAATTGGAGATAATCGGTCAAAATTTAGATATAGCTCCCATATATATTTTCGTCCGATTTGCCTTTTATTGTGCACCAAACGTGTAATATCAGCCCGAATTTTATGGAATTTTGCATATACACCCAAATTAGGCCTGAAAATATGTATGCCAAATTTGATCGAAATCGGTTCAGATAAAGCTATAGCTCCCATATATATTGTTCATCCGATTTGCTATTTTTGTCCACCGCCGCCGTAATATGCACTCTGCAACAACAATATTTGGGGAAATATATCAAATACAGCTCAGAAATACATTTGCTAAATTTTATCAAGATCGGTTCAGATTTGGATATAGCTCCCATATATAACTTCGTCCGATTTACTTTTTATTGTGCACCAAACGTCTAATATTTGTCCAAATGGGATGGAATTTGGCACTTACGACCGAATTGAGTCTAGAAGCTAGTATGCCAAATTTGATGGAAATCGGTTCAGATATAGCTATAGCTCCCATATATATTGTTCATCCGATTTGTTATTTTTGTCCACTGCCGCCGTAATATGCACTCCGTAACAACGATATTCAGGGAAATATATCAAATACAGCTCAGAAATATCTTTGCCAAATTTTATCGAGATCGGTTCAGATTTGGATATAGCTCCCATATATATCTTTATCCAAATGGCAGTACAATTCCGAATTTAAAAGATACATATGCTTCGGCATATTTAGTCTTTTGAACTTTAAGTTATAATTATAATCATAGCGTGTATGATTGAATTCTCCCATAAAAACTTTTAATTGTTATGTGTAGCTCTACTAAATTAGCAAAGTGGTGTAGGGTATCATAAAGTCGGCCCCGCCCGACTTTAAGACTTTCTTTACTGGTTTTTTATTATTAATTGATCCAATAAGATTAGAGTCCGAGTTTTTTTTTTGTTTTCAGTGTCATGGATCAAGGCAGAGAATAGATTGACCCAGATTAAATGGGGGTGGGGAGTCGCAGAGAATTTTATAAATAAAAATATAAAAAAATATAAAACATGTAAAAATGCTGTAAGTTCGACCGGGCGGAAGTTTGAATACCCTCCACCATTTGGAACGAATTTGGCAATATTCAAAAACAATAAAATTCGTTAAAAATTCTGTAAAAAATTAAAAAAAGAAACCGAATGTAGCTGTTACATTAGGGTCTATACGACGACATGGACCTGCATACAATATTCAAATGCGAAACTTAAAAAAAATCGGTGAAAATGTAGCTAAAATTCTGAAAATACCGAATATCGGGAGTTACCGTTATATGGGGGCTATACCAAAATGTGGACCTACATGGCCCATTTTCAATACCAAAAGGACCTGCAGACATAAAATACATTTGATTAAAATTTCATCAATCTACTTCAATTCGTTCGGAAGCTAGAGACGGATAGTCGGACGGACATCGCTAAATCGACATAGAATTTTATGGTGATCAAGAATATATATGCTTTGTTGGGTGTAAAATGTATATTTCGAGGTGTAACAAACGGAATGACAAACTTAATATACCCTTAAGAGTTATCGGGCTTATCAACCAGACGGACGGAGGGGCGAACACCCTTAAGTGGACTTCAAAGATCCTGAAACATGATATGGTCCAAGGAGACCTAGGATCTAAAACCGTTATTTCGATTAGGCACGTTTTGGACGTATCAAATTATATAAACCATTTGTAGCCATAGGGCTGAGGGTATAAGATGTTCAAAAAATACAATTAAAATTCTCAAAAAATTGAAATTAAATTAAATAAAAATTCCAACATTAAATATTCATACCCTACAATTTTTTTAGATTCACCCAATGAAAAATAAAAATTGTTGAAAACTTCTGAAGCGGAATTTCTTGATTTTTTTCTAGAACTTTTTTATAAAAATTCTCAAAATTTTTGAAAAAAACATTAAATATTAAATTAATAAAAATTCCAAAATTTAATTTTCATGCCCTAAAATTTTCTTAAGATTTACCCAATTAAATTGTTGAAAACAGAATTTAAAATTAAAAAAATTTTTAAAAATTTTGAAAATTTTTTTTTAATTTAATTAAATAAAATTTTAAAATGTAGTTTTCGTACCCCACAATTTTTTTAGATTCACCCAAAGAAAAATAAAATTTGTTGAAAACTTCTGAAGCAGAATTTGTAGATTTTTTTTTTTAAATTTTTTAATAAAAATTTTCCAAATTTTTAAAAAAAAATTTTTTGTAATATTTAATTAAATAAAAATTCTAAAATTAAATTTTCGTACGCCACAATTTTTTTAGATACACACAATGAAAAATAAAAATTGTTGAAAACTTCGGAAGCAGAATTTGTAAATACTTTTCTAAAACTTTTTTATAAATTCATATTTCTTCAAAATTAAATATTAAAACCAAGAATTTCATATAATTTCCAAAAAATTTAATTTTTTTCTTAAATAATTTGTCAATCAATTCAATTAAAATTCTCAAAATTTTTGGAAAAAAAATAAATTAAATTAAATAAATAAAAATTCTAAAATTTTCATAACCTGCAATTCTTTTTTTTAGATTTATCCAATGATAAATAAAAATTAATGAAAACTTCTGAAGCAGAATTTGTAGATTTTTTTCTAAAACTTTTTTATAACAATTTTCAAAATACCCTTTTAGATTTACCCAATAAAAAATAAAAATTGTTAAAAACTTCTGATGCAGAATTTGTAAATATTTTTTTTAAATTCAAAATTTAATATTTATTTTTTTTTAGATTCACCCAATAAAAAATAAAAATTGTTGAAAACTTCTGAAGCAGAATTTGTAAATATTTTTCTAAATTTTTTTTTTAAAAATTCAACATTTTTTCAAAATTAAATATAAAAAACAAGAATTTCCCATAATTTCCAAAAAAAAGGGCATTATTTTTTTCTTAAATCATTTTTCTATTTAAAAATTAAAATATCAATTTTTTATAGAGGACACGTATTTTTAGTTAAATAATTTTCATAAAAAAATGTGAAAACCAAAAATGTTTCAAAATTCCATAAATGGAAATTATTTCTTTACATGAAATAAATTTCCAAAATGGGGATATTTCCCATCCCGTATTTGTTACAAATTATCTCCCATTTAAATTTAAAAAATCTCAATTTTTTTCAATGTTCCCCTTAAGTTCCTCTCCATTATTTTCCCCCTCTTACCCCCTCCAGCTGACTCGCCGTTCGCCTCTGTCTAGTTAATAATGTCAAATAAGCCATATCGGAGCAACATTCTGTCTAGAAAGTCAGTCAGTGAGCAGAATTTGCAATAATTTTGGGCATAATGCCAATAACAACAATAACATCAACCCCAACAACATAGTATATATTCAGCACACTTGTTGTTGCGTGCCGAAGAAGAAGCACCAGAAAAAAAATTAAATTGAAATCTAAACATTGGAAATGGGAGAATGGGACCAGTGGTTCATCCAAACATTGGTCGGTGTGTGCAGCGAATTGTGTGTCTGAGTCGTAAATCTGGTCAACATTTGGGCCATGTGAGTTATGTTTATGCCAATAATGGCTAAAACCAAATACTCGCACACACATACTTCTTTTGGCCACTGGCCAAGTGGACAAACGAGAAAATACGCATTTTGTTTTCGTTTTCAATTTTTCTTGTCTCTTCGTTTTGTTTTCTCGTTTTGTCGTTTTTTGGAAACTTTTAAGCTTGACAAATTTCCTAGCTTTTCACGGGCCACACAATGCAAACATTAATCAAGCGGTTTTGTTTTGTTTTATTAAAAAAAGTAACAACAAAATAATAATTTTTTAAGCCAAGAAGCTTGACCACATTGACATCTCTATTGCCGAATCACCATCAGTCATGGGTTATTTGGTTGACTGTTTCGCCGAATGATTTGTTTGCCGAATTGATGGACTTGACTTGGCTATGGCGTATTTACATAATTCTTCCATACAAATCCTATTAGCCAATGATTAAGCTGTTAAAATAAACAATGCGCTGAGTTATGAGTCAATATTTCTAAAAGTTAAATCGAATGTGGGATACCCTATTTAGGTTAAATAAATTTAAAGAAAAAAATTTTTCTAGAGAAAATGAATATTTTTCTATAGAAAATGTTATCCGGATAAAATTTTTCTATCAAAAATGTTATCTGGATAGAATCCGCATAATATTTTTCTATAGAAAATGTCATTCGGATAATATATTTCAATAGAAAATTTTATATTTCCTACAGAAAATTTTATCCGGATAAATTTTTTTATGAAAAATGTTATTCGTATAAAATTGTTCTATGGAAAATGTTATCCGGATAAAGTTTTTCAAAAGGAAATGTTATCCGGATAAAATTTTTCAATATAAAATGTTATCCGGATAAATTTTTTCTATAGAAACTGTTATCCGGATAAAATTTTTCTGTAGAAAATGTTATCCAGATAAAATTTTTCGATAGAAAATCTTATACGGATAAAATTTTTCAGTAGAAAATGTTATCCAGATAACGGATAAATAACGGATAAAATTTTTCTATAGAAAATGTTATCCGGATGAATTTTTTCTATAGAAAATGTTATCCGGATAAAATTTTTCTATTGAAAATTTTATTCGGATAATGTTTTCTATAGAAAAATATTATCCGGATAATATTTGTCGATATAAAATGAAAAATATTATCCGGATAATATTTTTCCATAGAAAATTTTATCCGGATAATATTTTTCTATCGAAAATGTTATCCGGGTAAATATTCAATGCGAAAACGTGATCCGGATAAAATTTTTCTATAAAAAATATTATTCTAATAAATTTTTTCAATAGATAATGTTATCCGGATAAAATTTTTCTATAGAAAATGTTATCCGGATAAAATTTTTCTATAGAAAATATTATCCGGATGATATTTTTCCACAGAAAATGTTATTCGGATAATATTTTTTTATAGAAAATATTATCCTATAATATTTTTCCACAGAAAATTTTTATCCGGATAATGTTTTTCTACAGAAAATGCTATCCGGATAATATTTTTCTATAGAAAAATTTTTTGCGGATAAATGTTTTCCATAGAAAAAATTTTTGCGGATAAATGTTTTCCATAGAAAATTTTATCCGGATAATATTTTTCTATAGAAAATTTTATCCGGATAAAAATTTTCCATTGAAAATATTAATCGGATGAAATTTTTCAATAGAAAATGTTATCCGGATAAAATTTTTCTATAGAAAATGTTATCCGGATAACATTTTTCTAACGAAAATGTTAACTGGATAAAATTTTTCAATAGAAAATGTTATCCGGATAATATTTTTCTATAGAAAATTTTATCCGGATAATATTTTTCTGCAGAAAATTTTATTCGGATAATATATTTCTATAGAAAATGTTATCCGCAAAAATTTTTTCTATAGAAAATGTTATGCGGATAATATTTTTCTATAGAAAATTTTATCCGGATAATATTTTTCTATAGAAAATTTTATCCGGATAAAATATTTCTACAGAAATTTTATTCGGATAATATATTTCTATAGAAAATGTTATCCGCAAAAATTTTTTCTATAGAAAATGTTATGCGGATAATATTTTTCTATAGAAAATGTTATACGGATAAATTTTTTCTATAGAAAAAACTTATCCGGATAACGTTTTCTATGGAAAAACTTTATCCGGATGAATTTTTCTATGGAAAAAACTTATCCGGATAGCGTTTTCTATGGAAAAAAATTCTTTCTATAGACAATTATTACCCGGATAAAATGTTTCCATAAAAAATGTTGTCCGGATAAAATTTTGCTACAGAAAACATTATCCGGATAATATTTTTACAGGGAAAATTTTATTCGCATAATATTTTTCTATAGACAATTTTATCCGGATAAAATGTTTCCATAGAAAATGTTATCCGGATAATATTTTTTATATAAATTAAATTTTTTTCTAATTTCCGGATAATATGATATATCCGTATAATATTTTTCTATAGAAAATATTATCCCGATAAAATTTTCTATAGAAAAATTTTATCCGAATAATATTTTTTATAGAAAAATTTTATCCGAATATTTTTTATAGAAAAATATTATTCGGATAACATTTTCTATAGGAAAATATTATCCGGATAAAATTTTCTACATAAAAATATTATCCGGATAAAATTTTCTATGGAAAAATATTATCCGGATAAAATTCTCTATGGAAAAATATCCGGATAAAATTCTCTATGGAAAAATATTATCCGGATAACATTTTCTATAGAAAAATATTATCCGGATAACATTTTCTATAGAAAAATTTTATCCGCATAACATTTTCTATAAAAAATATTCGGATAAAATTTTTCTATAGAAAAAATTTAACCGGATAACATTTTCTATAGAAAAAATTTATCCGGATAACATTTTCTATAGAAAAATTTTATCCGGATAACATTTTCTATAGAAAAATTTTATCCGGATAACATTTTCTATAGAAAAAATTTATCCGGATAACATTTTCTATAGAAAAAATTTATCCGGATAATATTTTTCTATAGAAAATGTTATCCGAATAATGTTTTCTTATAGAAAATTTCATCCGAATAATATTTTTCTGTAGAAAATTTTATCCGGATAATATTTTTCCGTGGAAAATTTTATCCGAATAATATTATTCTAAAGAATTTTTATCCGCACATAATTTTTCTATTGAAAATATTATCCGGCTATTAGAAACTTGTTTCAAACCCCATCTTGTATCGATTTGCCTACCCAGTGCTTGTTCTATCATGACTTCAGACCTGAAAAACCCCAAAGCGTTTCGAACAATCCAAGGTGGTAAATAATTGTTAATTTTTCTAACGCAATCGCGTTTTTTTGAAAAGATGTTAACAAATAGATAAAACAATTCGCTTGTACGGCACAAAATTTACATGTGTCAAACACTTGTCAAAAAGGCCATTACACCAAAGAATAATAAAAAAACAAATGCAACAACAACAAAAAAATAGAAAACCCAACAACTATTTTGAGCAAAACCACAATTGGCTGAAAATGGTTAATAGTTACAGATATAGAATTTGTAATGCGCTCGGGGAATATCCAAAAACAAAAAACGAGTTGGAAAAAAAGGGGGATACTCTGGTATTTGGAGTGATAGAAATTAAAGGGGAATATCCCAGATTTTAGTTTTCAGCCAGAGAGCCGTGCCTTCTCGTCAGCTTCTAATTTTAAAAAAAATTTCATTTTTTTTCAAATGAATCGGCCGACGTGCCTTGTGGCTGGCTGGCTGGCTGTCATTGCAACGCCGATGCTGATGCCGATGATGAGGCTGATGATTCTCTAGAATTTCATTTGAAATCAGCAGCAACAATAACAAATTGCAGCGATTAAGACAAATTACCGAAACTTTGCCACAAATTGTGTGTGCCCGGAGGTGGAGGGAAGGAATGAAAATTTCCCAAACTATGTCAAAAGATCAAAGAAATTATGAGGCGGTACCTCAAAACCACCCCACTCCACCTCCCTCTCTCTCTACCTAAATGAAAATTATTGCATATGCTTGAAATGCAAATTTTTCCTAACAAGCTAAAACATCGCCAAATGCTGACTACAAATTCTTTGAAATTCTTCTGATGATGTCTCGCACAGCCATTCAAAAATGGTGGCAAGTGGACAACAACAGCAGCAAACAAATATTTGCCAACAACAGATGTTGCAAAAATTGAAAATATTTGCTTAGCTTCTTCTTCTGCTCCTTCCGTTTCCCCTTCTCTTCCTCCTTCGACATCATCGACATCCTCTGTTGGCTTTTATTAAATAATTTCTAATGTTGATTTTTGTTCGAAAGGCCAATCCCAAAGCTGATGGCGACACAATGAGTGTTTGAATGCGCGATCATAGAATGTGCCACCATTCTGGCAGCAACAGCAACAACCACACTAGCCATCAGCAGAGCTCTGCTGATCTTGTCAGACAATGAGTCAACACTCGGATGGATGGATTTATCTTTGCCTTTGCATCACATCTCACACACATCTATTCGCAAAGGTATGTTGAGATTTCTTTTTTGCTGTGAAAAGAACAGCTACAACATAAAGATCAAATATACACACACATACACACACCCATGGTGATAGAGATAAGATGAATTATGTTTTATGTCAGTTCAACTAGGTATGAAAAAGATTGGCAGAACAAACAAACAAATAATACACTGAGAGAAAAGTTGGCTTCTGAAGAGGAAAATATTCTTCGGATAACATTTTCTGTACAAAAACATTATCCGGATAACATTTTCTATAGAAAAAATTTATACGGATAACAGATTCTATAAAAAAAATTATCCGGATAACATTTTCTGCAAAAAAAATTTTATCCGGATAATATTTTCTATAGACAAAAGTTATCCGGATAACATTATCTGTAGAGAAAGATTTATCTGGATAATATTTTCTTCTGAAAAAATTTATCCGGATAATATTTTCTTTAGAAAAAATTTATCCGGATAATATTTTCTATAGACAAAAGTTATCCGGATAACATTATCTGTAGAGAAAAATTTATCTGGATAATATTTTCTTCTGAAAAAATTTATCCGGATAATATTTTCTTTAGAAAAAATTTTTTCGGATAAAATTTTCTATAGAAAAAAATTTATCCGGATAATATTTTCTATAGAAAAAAATTTATCCGGATAATATTTTCTATAGAAAAAAATTTATCCGGATAATATTTTCTATAGAAAAAAAATTATCCGGATAATATTTTCTATAGAAAAAAATTTATCCGGATAATATTTTCTATAGAAAGAAATTTATCCGGATAATAGTTTCTATAGAAAAAAATTTATCCGGATAATAGTTTCTATAGAAAAAAATTTATCCGGATAATATTTTCTATAGAAAAAAAATTATCCAGATAATATTTTCTATAGAAAAAAAATTTATCCAGATAATATTTTCTATAGAAAAAAAATTTATCCAGATAATATTTTCTATAGAAAAAAAATTTATCCGGATAATATTTTCTATAGAAAAAAAATTTATCCAGATAATATTTTCTATAGAAAAAAAATTTATCCGGATAATATTTTCTATAGAAAAAAAATTTATCCGGATAATATTTTCTATAGAAAAAAAATTTATCCGGATAATATTTTCTATAGAAAAAAATTTATCCGGATAATATTTTCTATAGAAAAAAATTTATCCGGATAATATTTTCTATAGAAAAAAATTTATCCGGATAATATTTTCTATAGAAAAATATTAACCAGATAACATTTTCTATAGAAAAATATTATACGCATAAAGTTTTGCATAGAACATTTTTTTTCGGATTACATTTTCTACAGAAAAAAAATTATCCGGATAATATTTTCTATAGAAAGAATTTTTCCGGATAAGATTTTCTATAGAAAAATATTGTCCGGATTAGATTTTCTATGGAAAAAAATTATCCATTTTCTCTGGAAAAAATGTTATCCAGATAACATTTTCTATAGAAAAATATTATCCGGATAACATTTTCTATAGAAAAATATTGTCCGGATAACATTTTCTATAGAAAAATATTGTCCGGATAACATTTTCTATAGAAAAATATTATCCGAATAACATTTTCTATAGAAAAATATTATCCGAATAACATTTTCTATAGAAAAATATTATCCGAATAACATTTTCTATAGAAAAATATTATCCGAATAACATTTTCTATAGAAAAATATTATCCGAATAACATTTTCTATAGAAAAATATTATCCGAATAACATTTTCTATAGAAAAATATTATCCGGATAACATTTTCTATAGAAAAATATTGTCCGGATAACATTTTCTATAGAAAAATATTGTCCGGATAACATTTTCTATAGAAAAATATTATCCGAATAACATTTTCTATAGAAAAATATTATCCGAATAACATTTTCTATAGAAAAATATTATCCGAATAACATTTTCTATAGAAAAATATTATCCGAATAACATTTTCTATAGAAAAATATTATCCGGATACAATTTTCTATAGAAACATATTATCCGGATAACATTTTCTATAGAAACATATTATTCGGATTACATTTTCTATAGAAAAATATTATCCGGATAAAATTTTTGTGGAAATTTTTTTTTTTTTGGATATAATTTTTTTGTGGGAAATTTCCAGCTGGATTTTAAACGCTATATAAAATCTCTCCCTTGAGATGTCTGAATTTAAAGGAGGATAGCTCAGTCCAGGGCTCCTCTGCGGTCCCAAAATATTTTTTTATTTTTTCACAGTCCTCTAAACTCTGTTTATGCAAAATATTGTGGAGATGAGCCCCTTGTATCCCCTTCCCACCCCTGCATAACCTATTTACATAATTCGATGTAATTTTTTTTGTTTTTTTCTCCCTGCTTTTTTTCTTGTGGCCTCTCTTTACCCCTTTTCCCCCTTCTATGTGTTTTCGCCATAAATCTGATCTGTTTCATTTTGATTATCAAATAACAATGCCTTCGTGCCAAAACAACTGAAACATTTATGCATTTATATTGAATTTATGAATGCAAATTACCACCCACCCCTCCCCCTACCTCTGCTTGAAAAATGTGTGCACCATTTTTGCATGGAAATTGAAAAAAAAAATGGACCAATACATCTCTCGTTTTTCCAATGAATTTCAAATAACATTCTATGCATTTTTAAAAGAGATTTCAAAATAGAATGGCTTGGAATCGATCAGAATCAGTCATAAATCATTTGATTTTCAATGTAACATGAAAACGAAGAAGAAAAAAATTGAATGAATAAATAACTGACACAGTTATTATGGATAGCTGAGTGGTGGAATATTTTTCAATATTTTAAATGGTTTTGAAATCAAGGGGAAATATTTGAAGTGGCTATAGAAAAAGTAGACCCGTAAAGAAAACCCTTTTTTGGAAAATTGGGCAGAAAAACTACAACCAAATTCGGGCTGCTGTCATTTCTAAGCCACTCGTCCGACAGGTTTTAAAATTATTCCAGTGACAGCTCATTGTATTGTTTACAAGCCTACGGAAGCATTTCGGTGAGAATTTTCCAGAAAAAAACTCATTCGCGATGGAATTCTAGCGTGATTTCTTTATATTTGGCTAGAAACCCTAGACGGGGCTACTGGTAAAAAAATATTTTTTAAAAATCCGAAGTCTCGTTAATGGTTGAAAAAATATTTTTTTAAAAAATTAACGCCTCGTTAATGGTCGAAAAATATATTTTTTTTTAAAAAATCCAAGTCTAGTTAATGGTAGTAAAAAAATATTTTTTAAAAAATCGACGTCTCGGTATTGGCAGAAAAAAATATTTTATAAAAAATCCACGTCTCGTTAGTTAACAGTATCCACGTGTTGAGATGTCGAAAAAATAATTTTTAAAAAATACACGTCTGTTGAGATGTCGAAAAAATTAATTTTTAAAAAAATCCAAGTCTGTTGAGAAGTCGAAAAAAATAATTTTTAAAAAAATCCAAGTCTGTTGAGATGTCGAAAAAATAATTTTTAAAAATCCACGTCATGTTAATGTTCAAAGAAAATAATTTATAAAAATCCACGTGTTGTCAATATTCGAAAAAAAAATATTTTTTTTAAATACACGTCTTGTTAATATTTGAAAAAAAAAATATTTTTTAAAAATCCACGTTTGTTAATATTCGAAAAAATATCTTTTAAAAATCCACGTCTAGCGAAAAAATGACTCGTGGGCGGAACATATCGCAATATGCCATTCGGCAAATATTGAAAAATGAGCTCGGGGTAAAGCCATTGAAATTCCAAAAAGTGCAAGAACTTACAGCGCAACAGAAGGAAAATAGACTCAAAAGAGCTAAAGAGTTGCTTCGCTTGGTGGTGGTGAACTGCCGAATTTGGTTTTCCACGTTCTCCGATTGAAAAACATTCGTTGTCCAGCAGTTTGTAAACAAACAAAAGGATCGTGTGATCGGCGCTTGCCAAAGAGGCCAATTGAAAATGTGCATCTTCGGTTGGCCACCAGAACTCAGGCGCCGGCCATGGTGATGGTGTGGTCGCTCTCCGCTCGTATTAATCGACCGTGGTATCAGAATAAATGCCGAATATTATCGCGAAAATATTCTGGGCCTTGGACACGCAAACATTTTAGCCGCAGATCTAGGCATTCCAATAGGACGCGCCACTCAAGAATGGTTACTTCATTTCCAGCGCACAATGGCCACCAAAATCTCCGGATACCAATCCGTTGGACTATTGTGTCTGGCGACCAGAACTCCTGCGCCGGCCATGGTAATGGTGTGGGCCGCCATAACAGCCAATGGTCGCTCTCCACTCCCATTAATCCATCGTGGCATCAGAATAAAGACCTAATATTACTGCGAAAATATTCTGTAGGGTGTACTAAAGCCTTGGGCACGCAAACATTTTGGCAGCAGCTCTTGGATATCCCAACAGGACCCGACACCATCGCACGCTGCACGCGCCACCCAAGAATGGTTACCAAATGAGTTTCCTCGCTTCATTTCCGGCGCAAAATGACCACAAAAATCTACGGCTCGTATATTATAGCGAAAATATTCTGGAGGGTGTATTAAAGCCTTGGGCACTCAAAACATTTTGGCCGCAGACATTGGACATCCCTAAAGGACTCAGTACGCGCCATCCAAGAATGGTTACAAAATTAGGTTCCTCGCTTCATTTCCAGCGCGCAATGGCCACCAAAATCTCCGGATACCAATCCGTTGGACTATTGTGTCTGGAGTATTTTGGAAAGCAAGAAGGTTGGCACTAAAAAAATACCAAAGTGTCGAGCACCTCAAACAAGCGCTTCACCGGGAATGGGCCAAAATACCGCAGAGCAACATTCGGGAAGCGTGTGACGGTTTCATTGGCCATTTGAAGGCCATAATTCCTGTCAAAGATGACCAATTCGAACAAATCTAAACATATTCTGAAATTTGATGCTATTTCCGATATTTTTTGCTTTCATTCAAAAAAATTTGACTTGTTATACCCTCCACCATATTATGGAGGGTATATTAAGTTTGTCATTCCTCGAAATATACATTTTAGATCCCACAAAGTATATATATTCTTGATCAGCATAAAATTCTATGTCAATTTAGCGATGTCCGTCCATCTGTCCGTCTGTGGAAATCACTCAAGCTTCCGAACGAAATGAAGTAAGTTGATAAAAATTTCCTCAAATGTGTGTTATGTCTGCAGGACTTTTGGTATTGAAAATGGGCCATGTAGGTCCACATCTTCGTCCACATATAACGGTTCCTCCCGATATGTGGTATTTCCATGATTTTAGCGACATTATTCACCGGAATTGTCTTAAATTTGGTATTTGAAGCTCGTTATGGATACTACAGCCTATGACAGAAAATTGTCTGTGCAGGTTCATGTCTTCGTATAGTTCCCATAGAATGATACCTTCCGATTTTCGGTATTTTGATGATTTTAGCGACATTATTTACCGGAATTATTTCAAATTTTGTATTTGAAGTTAGTAATGGATACTACTGCCTATGCCAGAAAATTGTCTGTGCAGGATGTGCAAAAGTTGCGTATGCAGGTCCACGTTGTCGTATAGACCCTAATATACGGCTTCATTCGGTATTTTTAAGATTTTAACAGAATTTTTAATGGATTTTAATTTTTTGAAAATTGCTTCATTTGTACCAAATTGTCGAGGGTATTCAAAGTTTCTTTTAATTTTAAATTTTGAATTTTTAAATGTTGAATTAAAAATTATGGCTTAAATTGGGTAAATCTTTGGATACAAAAGAGGAACGTGTATTTTATTGATTTTATGAATTTCTAATGGCATTATTTGCCAATGAGTCAGTCAGTCAAATCAAGTCAATAAAAATTCAAATAAAATAATACAAAGTGTATTTTTTCAAAAAAAAAAAAAAAAAAAAAAAAAAATAGAAAAAAAAAAACAGAGCCTCAACACTAAAACTGGGAACACAATAGCCTGGTTTTTTATTCATGCAAATTTCAACAACAATGATTGATAATTTCCATCTATTTCTTTCGAAAAAAAATTAAAAACAATGAACCAACACTTTGAGACACTTCAATTTCCACCTAATTTCCTAAAACCCAGGCAAAAAAAAAAAAAAAACAAATAAATCTCATTTCCTTTAAAAAAAAAAAATTCAATAAATATTTATGTGGCTCGAGGCTTATGGCTGAACAAAAAACCCACCCATTATCAATCAGGCATCAACATAAGTCGCAACAGAAATAAAGTCGTGAATTGTTCATCCAACCATTGATTGGTTGGACGGTCGCTTAACCATGACATCAAGTCTTGCATTTTTATGCTGAGTGTTGACTCTCAACTCAGACAGACTGTCTAAATAGTTAATTTATTTTCTAAATACGCCAAGATTGTATGTCGAACAGACAGACAGACAGACAAACCAACGGCAATGCTGCCGATATGTCACTTTAGCCAAAGCTGCTACTAGCTGCTGTATTGATTGTTATTTTTATTGTTATTGTTGACGCTGCTACGACCACCTCCTCTGCTACTCCAAATGGTGTATTTATCTATTGGAGGTATTAGACGTTAATATTAAATGATTATTTGCGGAATGAAAATGCTTTGAGTACTGGGAGCAAATTAACACACAGCCAAACAGTGGGGGACAAAAGTGCGGAATATTTCAATAACAACAATTATGAAAAATTTCATGGAGATATCTAGAATTATTCTACAACCTCCGTTAAAGGAAAGTTTTCATAAAGATGAGACTATAGAAGTTTGAGGTTCATAACTCAGCTTTGGGGATGACTTGGTCGCCACAAATTTCCACACAGTTTCGGGAATACTAGGGCTCTACTCATGTGCAATTTAATGTAGATATTTAAAACGGTTCTTCCGAAAAACTACAATGTGCTGAATAAACCACCCATTTTGGGAAATTTTAATACAATTGAGATGTTGGAGTTTGAGGTTCATAACTTAGCTATCTTGGCAACTAGGGTCCCACAAATTTGCACGAACCTTGAGTGATGTTCTGGCTATAAACAAAAATTATTTGGTGGTGTTATTCCAAACTTTACCATCCATAAATGATCATTTATTGAATAAACCCCTATTTTATGGAAGTCTTAATACAAATGAGACCATTGAAGTTTGAAGTTGATAACTCAGCTTTTGGGCGACTTAATTTCCTCAAATTCACTCCTGACTTAAGAAACATCTCAGCCATAAACACGAAAAATTTCAAGGAGATATCTCCACCGGACTACCGATAAGGTACCCTTTGTTGAGCAAACCTACTTTGTGGAAAATATTTATACATATTAGAGTATAGAAGTTTGATGTTCATAACTCAGTGTTCGGGTTGACTTGATCCCCACAAATTTGCACGCAGTTTCGAGGATATTAGGGCTCTACTCATGTGCAATTTTATGTAGATATTCATAACGGTTCTTCAGAAAAACTACAGTGTGCTGAATAAACCTCCTATTTTGGAAAATCTTAAAACAATTGAGATGTTGGAGTTTGAGGTTCATAACTTAGCATTCGAGATGACTTGGTGCCCAAAAATTTGCATGCAGTTTCGAGGATATTAGGGCTCTACTCATGTGCCATTTCACGTAAATATTCATAACGGTTCTTCCGAAAAAAATGCAATGTGTTGAATAAACCTCCCATTTTGGAAAACCTTTATACAATTGAGATGTTGGAGTTTGAGGTTCATAACTTAGCATTCGGGATGACTTGGTCCCCACAAAATTTGCACGCTGTTACGGGGGTATTAGGGCTCAACTCATGTGCAATTTTATGTAGATAATCATAACAGTTCTTCCGGAAAAACACAATGTGCTGAATACACCTCCCATTTTGGGAAATCTTAATACAATTGAGATGTTGGAGTTTGAGGTTCATATCTTAGCAATCTTGGCAACTAGGGTCCCACAAATTTGCACGCAGTTTCGCTAATACAAGGGCTCTACTCATGTGCAATTTAGTGTAGATATTCATAACGATTCTTCCGAAAAAATACAATTTTTTCAATAAACTTCCGTTTTTGGGAAATCTTAATACAATTGAGATGTTGGAAGTTTGAGGTTCATAACTTCGCTCTGGGGGCGACTAGGGTCCTACAAATTTGCACACATCTTGAGTGATGTTCCGACTATAAGCATGAATAATTTGGTGGTGTTTTTCCTAACTTTACCATACATAAATGATCATTTGTTGAATAAAATACCCATTTTATGGATGTCTTAATACAAATGAAACGATTGAGGTTTGAAGTTGATAACTCAGCTCTGGATAAGACTAGGCTTCCAAAAATTGGTAATTTCAGGGATGTTTATGTCCCACTTTTGTATAATTTAATGTAGATACTAATAACGGTTCTATCGATTCAGTACAATTTGTTGAATAAATCTCCCATTTTGGGAAATCTGCATACAATTGAGACAGTAGAAGTTTGATGTTCCTTACTCATCTGGTGGAGCCAGTACGATCTCATAAATTTTCGCACGGCTTGGGAAATATTCTGACTATCACCACGTGTAATTTCAAGGAGATACCTCGAACCATTCTACCAATTAAGTATACTTTTTTGAATTAACCTCCTTTTTAAAGAATTCTCTATAAAATGAGAAGTGGGGAGTTTGAGGTTCATAGCTTGGCTTCTGTTGTGGCTAGAGTCCTAAAAATTTGCACACACCTTCAGAAATATACTGAACATAATCACTAATGATTTTATGATGGTATTCCCAACTGTTCTATTTAAAAAGAACCATATAAGGGAAGTCTTCATACAATTGAGACAGTAGAAGTTTGAGGTTCGTAACATGGCTTTTGATGCAACAACCATCCAACAAATCTGCACACGGCTTCGGAAATATTCTCACTATAACCACGTGTATTTTCAAGGAGATATCTCGAACCATTACAGCAAATAAGTATATTTTGCTGAATTAACCTCATTTTCTATAGAATTCTCTACAAAATGTTTGGAAGTTTGAGGTTTATAGGTCGGCTTCTGTTATGGCTAGAGTCCTGAAAATTTGCAGACACCTTCAGAAATGTGCAGAGCATAATCTCAAATGATTTTATGGTGGTATTCCTAACCGTTCTATTGAAGAAGAACCATTTGTTAAATAATCTCTGTATTGGGTAAGTCTTTATACACATGAGACAGTAGAAGTTTGAAGTTCGTAACTCTGTTTTTAATACAACTACGATCTCATAAATTTGCACACAGCTAGGGAGATATTCCGATTATCACCACGTGTATTTTCAAGGAGATATCTCGAACCATTCTACCAATTAAGTATACTTTGTTGAATTAACCTCATTTTTAAAGAATTTTCTATAAAATGACAAGTTGGAAGTTTGAGGTGCATAGCTCAGCTTCTGTCAGGGCTAGAATCCTGAAAATTTGCACACACCTTTAGAAATGTACTGAATACAATCTCAAATATTTTTTTGAGCCATTTCCAACCTTCCTAATGATAAATAATAATTTGTTGGACAATTTTTGTATTAAGAAAGTCTTCATACAATTGAGACTGTAGAAGTTTGAGGTTCGTAGCTCAGCTTTCGAAGCCAGTACGATTTCATAAATTTTTAAACGGCTTGGTGAACATTCTAACTATCCTCACGAATAATTTAATAGAGATATTCCCAATTATACTGCCGATAGAGGAACATTTGTTGAATTAACCTCCATATTGAAGAAAGACTTAATACATTTGAAACTATAGAAGTTTGACGTTCGTAACTCAGCATTTTATGCAACTACAATCTTGCAAATTTGTACAAAGCTTGGGAAATATTCTGACTATCACCATGTACAATTTTATGAAGCTAATCCGAACTGTAGGACCAATAAAGTGTCATATGTTCAATCAACCTCTTTATAAGAGAAGCTTTAATTCAATTGAGTTGATAGAAGTTTGATGTTCGTAACCTAGCTTCTGCATTCACTAGGATCTCATAAATTTGCACACAGTCTAAGAGGTAGACTAGCTATGACCACGTTGAATTTCCTATATATATATCTTAAATTATTCTACAAATAATGTATCCCCTTTTTTAAAAAAAAAAATCCTTTCTGAAAAGTGTTAATAAAAACGAAGCGCTCGAAGTTTGAGGTTCATAACTCAGTTCGTGGATCCTCTAGGATAGCACAAATTTGCACACAGCTTAAGGAATAGTTCAGCTATAATGACGTTTATTTTCGTCTATATATTCCAAATTTTTCAACCGATAAGGTATCCTCTTTTGAATAAAACCTCTTTTTTGAAAGTGTTAATAAGAACGAGATATACTAAGTTTGAGGTTCATAACTTAGCTCTTGGGTTCACTAGGGTCGCATAAATTTACACACAGGTTAAGGGGTAGTTTAGGTGTAACCACGTTGATTTTCGTCGATATATCCCAAGTTGTTCAATCGATAAGGTATCCTATTTTGAATAAAAGTTCTTTCTGGAAAGTGTTAAAAAAACGAAATGTTCTAAGTTTGATGTTCATAACTCAGCTCTTGGGTTCTCTAGAGTCTCATAAATTTGCGCACAGCTTAAGGGATAGTCTAGCTGTAACCATGGTTATTTTCGAAGATATATCCGAAGTTTTTTAACCGATAAGGTATCCTATTTTGAATAAGGTATCTTTTCTGGAAAGTGTTAATAAAAAAGAAATTTTCGAAGTTTGATGTTTATAACTCATCTCTTGGGTTCTCTAGAGCCTCATAAATTTTTACACAGCTTAAGGGATAGCTTAGCTATAACCTCGTGTATTTTCGTGGATATATTCCAAGTTTTTCAATCAATAAGGTATCCTCTTTTAAATAAAACTCATATTTTAGAAGTGTTGATAAAAACGACATACACGAAGTTTGAGGTTCATAACTCTGCTCTTGAGCACACCAGTGTCTCCTAATTTTTTACATAGCTCAAGGAATATTTTAGCAATAAGTACGTCGATTTTCGTGGAGATTTTCGAAATCGTTCTTCCGATTATGTGTCTTATTTTGAGTAAAACTCATTTCATGAAAGTATTTATAAAAACGAGTTGTTCGAAGTTTGATGTTAATAACTCAGCTCTTGGATCCATTAGGGTCGTATAATTTTGCACACAGCTTAAGGGATAGCTTAGGTGTAATCACGTTGATGTTCGTCGATATATCCCAAGTTGTTCAACCGATAAGGAATCCTACTTTCAATAAAACCTCTTTTTTGGAAAGTGTTAATAAAAAAGAGATGTGCGAAGTTTGATGTTAATAACTCATCTCTATTGTGCTCTAGGGTCTTATAAATTTGCACACAGCTTAAGGTATAGCATAGTTACAACCATGTTTATTTTCGTGGAAATTTTCCAAAATTTTCTACCGATAAAATATCATTTTTTGAATAAAACGTCTTTTTTTAAAGTGTTAATAAAAACGATATGAACGAAGTTTGATGTTAATAGCTCGTTTATTGAGGCAACTAGGATCCCAAAAATTTGCATACGCCTTGAAGGGTAGTCTGTCCATAAGCATGCAAAAGATCGTAAAGATATTCTCATACATTCACATATAAAAATATATTTTTATTGCGTGAACTCAATATTTCCAAATGGGGTTTTTATGTTGTTTTTCTCGGTTGGTTCTTACAGATATGAAAAAAATAATGCCAAGGAATGTTGCCACCTACATAATTTTTGGCATACTCTACGTTGAGCTGTTTTTCAATACGCATGCGAAACTATGTGATCATGTGTGCAACTGTAGCTAAGTTATGAGCCCTCAGATTGAGCATACCAATTTTGCAAATTTTTCACTTCAAACCTAAATTTATTCAGGGACTATTTCTCTTTAGAATATCTGTTGCAGCTACATTTCTTTTAGAGATAAAACAATTTTTCCGAAAAAATAAAGTTTTCTAGAAGAAAACATTTGCCTGATTAAATTTTTGCTTTGGAAAAAAATTATTTTGCCCTCCACTGTATCGTCCGTTGAAAGACTCCACCCTGTATTGGCTTGACTTTGATTTTGGCTCCAATTTCATGCCAGCAATTATCTTTCCAAAAGATTTGGTGGCAAATGCTTGTACATATAACTATGTTTCGTGTACTCAACGACTAAGTGCTTCGTAATGAATAGAACTCCACCTTACAGCCACCCCGACAGACGGACGCATAGATTGCAATGCCAGGCGATTATGTTTTCATTACGAAACTATGTTAATTAATTGCCATAAATGTTGTGTGCTGCAAATAAAAATAATCATTCAAATGTCTATCAGTCCGTCCGACTCTCTGCTAAATGCTTTATTGTTTGATTTAATAGCCTCCAGTTAGATCCTGATTAATATGTTAAAGTTTGAAAAGTTTAATAGTTTTCATATTTGTTTGGCAATTGAAAATTTCGTTGTCAGATGGATGCCAGCCAACCAGCCAGGGTGTGTGTGTGTGTTTGTGCGTCGTGTAAATTAAATTGAAGTTTTATTTCAAATCTTTTGTTGTTTATCAATAACCTAACAACAAAAACGTTTTAATGGATTAATATTTTTTTTATTTTCTGTGCTGGGATTCCAAACTGCATGGCCATACGTCCGTCTGTCCATGCAATATTGTAATCGTTTTGTATAACAAATCGTTTTGAAAATCTGTTCAATCTTGAGTCAGGTTTCAATTATTTGTAGACAATATACAGATGTGGAGCCATGATATGCCGCCACCACCAGCAAAACCACCACCACCAAATGCGTTAATCGTACGCAGCAAAATGTCAGGGGAAACTTTTCAACTGAGAAACGTTCGAAACGCTGCACACAAAAATCGTGCCAAATTAAAAATTCTTTTTTTTTCTTAATTTCAGAATGGCATATTCAAATAATTCCCAAAACGTATTCACGACCATTCATCCAACCACCCAACCCACCTGTTAGGCTTCTTTTTTTTTAAATATCAATATTTTTATTATAATTCCAATCCAGTCATAAAATCCGAAGAAATTTGATATTTTTTGTGGAATTTCTTATTTTTTGTCGATGGTCATAAATTATGATTGTCGCTGAACGGCGATGGCCACAATTATCAGATATTTTAATATTTTAAAGTTCGAGGTGACAAAAATATGAAAATAAGTTAAGGCAGTACTTCTGAGGAATATTGCCGACACTTCCTACTTTTTTATGCTAGGTGGCATGAGAACAATATAAAAAATTAATATATTTTTTGCTAATTTGTTAAAAGGAGAATTTAGTTTGGGGTTTGATGGACAAGTATGAGTTTGATACCATGAATATGATACTGAATTATTTTTGTCAAAGAAGCATTGAGATACCTAGATGAGATGCAATACAATATTTCTCATGAAAACTCTACCCTCAATTCATAGTTGAACTGAATGAGAACTTATCCACTATTTCAGCTTCGAGTGTCCTTAAAAATCCCCAATAAAGGAGCTGTTAGTCCTTTTTATAAACAAAAATAAAAATCTCCAAGTGTCAGATTTTGTTCAGAATATTCTGAAGCAGCTCATATCTGGGACATAGCTGTTCAATTTTTCTCATATATTACCTCTGGCTAGCTTCTAATCAAAAGATGGTGGGTTAAAATTCCTGCATCTGCGAAAAATTGAAAAAAATATAGAGTGCGGTGAAAAATATCAGCAATTCCCAAGAAGAGAAAACTTAATTGTTTTTAATTTTTTTTATTAGTTTTGAGAATTATTTTTTCAGATTTTGGGCAATATTTCAAAATTCTTTCTCTTTTATTTTCATTTTTGAAAAATTCGGAACATTTGGTTTTCCGGGTTATGGCCTGGAAATAAAAATGTGGGTAAGAATATGAAATATTTTGTTCTGAGGTCTCCTATTTTACTGAGGAGACCCGATTGAGGCCTGATGTTTCACAGGCAACCTTATTGAGGTCATATGTTCTAAAAGAGACCTCATTTAGGGCTCCTATTCTAGAGGAGACCTACTGTTCTAAAAGAATCATTGAAGCCACCTAATCTAAAGGAGACTCCATGCAGGCCTCCAATTCTAAAGGAGACCTCATTGAGGAACACTATTTTAAACAAGACCTCATTGAGGCCTAATTCTACAAAAGAAGATCTCATTAAAGCTTCCAGTTCTAAAGGAGACCTCACTGAGGCCTCTTATTCTAAAGGAGACGTCATAGAGGGCTCCTATTCTAGAAGATAACTTCTATTCTAAAAAAGATTGAAGCCTCCCACTTCATGGAGGCCTCCCATTTTAAAGAATACCTCACTGAGGACTCCAGTTTTAAAGCAGATCTCATTTATGCCTCATATTCTATAGGACACCTCCTGTTGTAAGATAATCCTCATTGAAGCCACCTAATCTAAAGGAGACTCCATGGAGGCCTCCAATTCTAAAGGAGACCTCATTGAGGATCACTATTTTAATCAAGACTTCATTGAGACAAAATTCTGTAAAAGAAGATCTCATTGAGGCTTCCAGATCTAAAGGAGACCTCACTTCTCTTAATCTAAAGGAGACATCATGGAGGGCTCCTAAAACTTCTGTTCTAAAACAGATTGAAGCCTCCCACTTCATGGAGGTCTCCCATTTTAAAGAATTCCTCACTAAGCACCCCAGTTTTAAAGGAAACCTCATTGAAACATTCAGTTCTGAAGGAGACCTCATTGAAGTTCCTTATCTAAGGAAACCTTACTGAGGCCTTCTATTCAAAAGAAGACTTCATAGAGGCTTCCCATTCTAAAAGTGATATCATTGAGACCTCATGTTCGAAAAGAGGTCTCATTGGTGACTCCTATTTTAGAGGAGACCTCATTGAGACCTTCAATTGTAAAGGAGAATCGAAGCTTTCTATGCTATAGAAGGGCTCATTGAGGTCTTCTATGTTATAGAAGAGCTCATTGAGGCCTCCCGTGCTATAAAAGAGCTAATTAAGGCCTTCTGTGGTATATAAGAGCTCAACCAGGCCTTCTATTCTATAGAACTATGCAATATAAGGGGTCATTGATGCCTTCAGTGTCCTCCTGTCCTACAAAAGAGCTCATTGAGGCCTTATATGCCACAGAAGAGCTCATTGAGGCCTTCTATTTTATAGAAAAGCTCATTGAGGCCTTATATGCTACAGAAGATCTCATTGAGGCCTTTTATGCTATAGAAGAGCTCATTGAGGAGTTTCATGCTATAGAGGAGCTCATTAAGGCCTTCTATGCAAATGAAGGGCTAATTGAGATCTCCTGTCCTACAAGAGATCTTCTGTCCTACAAAAGATCTCATTAAGGCCTTCTGTTCTATGGAAAAGCTCATTGAGAACTTCTATGCTATAGAGAAGCTCATTGAGGACTTCAATACTGTAAAAGAGCTCATTGAGGCCTTCTGTGGTATAGAAGAGCTCATTGAGGCCTTCTGTGGTATAGAAGAGCTCATTGAGGCCTTCTGTGCTATAAAGAAGCTTATTGAGGCCTTCTATACAATATAAGGGGCCTTGATGCCTTTTGTGGTATAGAAGAGCTCATTGAGACCTTCTATGTTATAGAAGAGCGCATAGAGGCCTTCTGTGTTATAGAAGAGCTCATTGAGGCCTTCTGTGCTATATAGGAGCTTATTGAGGCCTCCTGTGCTATAGAAGGTCTTATTGAGGTCTTCTGTGCTATAGAAGAGCTCATTGAGGTCTTCTGTGCTATGGAAGGGCTCACTGAGGACTTATGTACTATATAAGAGCCCTTTTGTGCTATAGAAGGGTCAATTAAGGCCTTCTGTTTTATAGAAGAGCTCACTGAGGCCCCCTGTGCTATAGAAAGTCTTATTGTGCTATATAGGAGCTTATTGAGGCCTCCTGTGCTATAGAAGGTCTTATTGCACAGGAGGTCTTCTGTGCTATGGAAGGGCTCACTGAGGACTTATGTACTATATAAGAGCCCTTTTGTGCTATAGAAGGGCCAATTAAGGCCTTCTGTTTTATAGAAGAGCTCACTGAGGCCCCCTGTGCTATAGAAAGTCTTATTGAGGTCTTCTGTTCTACAAAAGACTTCATTGAGGTCTTCTATGCTAGAGAAGAGCTTATTGTGGCCTTCTATGATACTGAAAAGCTCATTGAGGCCTTCTATGCAATAGTAGGGGTCATTGAGGTCTTCTATACAATAGAAGGGCTAATTGAGGACTTTTATTAAATAGAATAGAATAGAATGATTTATAAGAGCTCACTGGGGCCTCCTATTTTATGGGAGACTTCATTGAGGCCTTCTATTGTAAGAAATACCTCATCCAGACCTTCTATCGTATATAAGACCTCATCGAGGTCTTCTTTCGTTTAAAAGACCTCATCGAGGCTTTCTATGGTATAGAAGACCTCATCGAGGCTTTTTATGGTATAAAAGGCCTCATTCAAGCCTTCTATCGTATAAACGACTTAATCGAAGCCTTCTATCGTATAGAAGACCTCATCGAGGCCTTCTATCGTATAAAATACATCATCGAAGTCTTCTATGGTATAAAAGACCTCATCGAGGCTTTCTATGATATGAAAGAGCTCATGGGGAGGACCACATTCAAACCTCTTATTCTAAAGAAGATATCATTGAGGACGTCTATCTTATATACGACCCCATATAGGCCTTCTAATGTCTAATGTAGGCCTTTTGTTCCATAGGAGTCCTCATTGAAGCCTCCCAGACCAAGATCGACATCATTGAGACTTTTTATGAAATTTGAAAACTTTCATTGACTCTCTGAGTTCTCATTGAGGCCTCTTTATGAAATTTGACCTTTAAATTTCCAGCCAATGACACAAATGCTAATTACACTCCCCATAAACTGGGTCATGGGTATTCAAAACTAATTCTAAGGCATTTTCCAACAACACCTTAAATTAGAAATATTTGTTGCTAACAACTCGTAGCTAAGATAACGATCTAAATCGCTATAACCTGTGTAACGCTCAAGACATTTGTCAACAGCCCATTTGACAGTTCACACATTTTAAATGTTGGCTGTAATTAATTTTATTTAAATCATTGGCGTAACGAATTGGAAAAAATAAATAAATAAAAAAAAAAATTTAAAAAAAAAAAATGATTTCAATTGGGGGGCTTAGCTGAGATCCCCCCAAAAGGCAAGTGAGAAGAAAAATGTTGCAATTGATTTTCCTCCATAGAGGTGCGTTAGAAAATAAGTATTTTTTTATGCTTCATTTAAAAGGTGTTTTATTCGAACCTGGTTGAACTTGAATCATGGTTAATTGTTTGGCGCTAGGGTTGGGGGAGGGGGGATTTTGAAAACAGAGTTTTATTTCTCTTTTTAATGTGAATTCAAAGGCTAGAAGAGTTGGATACAATAGAGAATGTATGATTTTTCTAATTTTTATTTTTTCAAATTATTTATGGCATTCTATTAAATAATGTTTTCCATATTTTTTTCAATTTTTTTTTAAACAATAAAGCATAAAAAGTTTGCAACAAACCAACAAATACCGGCTGCAAATATTTCAGTTTTTATTTTAATTTTTTGCCTAGTATTTAAAGGTGCAGCCAGGCAGCCCGCCTGCCTGCCCAACACACAGCGTAAAACGCACTCACTCACTCACTCGCTCCACCATCACTCACTTCGTCCGCCGCTCATTCACTTGCGAACACTGGGTGAAGGTGACATGACTTGGCGGAGGTCAGTCAGTTCGTTGTTATTATTTGATTTGTAAATGAAAAATTATTATTATTTATTGTTGGTGTTGCTGTTGTTGTTTTGTTTATTGTTAGTGTTAAAGTTATTTTTGTTGTTGTTGTAGAGTGTTTGTTTTGAATACAGAAAAATTCTAATTGTCATGTTTGACAAACAACAGCAGCAAACGAAACGAAATGAAACGAACAAAACCAACCCAATCACATTCACCTCCCATTCAGATGATGGATTAGAATAATCCAATGCGAATGAGAAGCAATTTCGAGCGAACACTTCAATTTTAGAAAAATTCTAGAATAAAAAAAAAATTCCCAAATCCCCTTTCAAATGGAGTTTTTGGAACAAAAGAGGATAAACTCCGCGATTTGGCGATTTTTTGGAAATCTGCGTTTTTTTAAGTTGCAGATTTTTTGCCAATCACTTTAAGGGTTCGTTGGGTTATCCTAAGGTCTTCTTTAAGTAGATTTAGGGAGAAATGGTTCATTTTCACTTGGCTCTCTTTGGGCATATATTTTTTATACCCTCCACCATACTATGGAGGGTATATTAACTTTGTCATTCCGTTTGTTATTCTTCGAAATACCCATGTCAGACCCAAGAAAGAATAGATATTCTTGATCAGCGTAAAATTCTAAGTCAATTTAGCGATGTCCGTCTGTCTGTCCGTCTATCTGTTGTAACCACGCTATCTTTCGAACGAATTGAGATAGAAGGCCAAAATTTTGCAGACATTTTTATTTTGCCAGTAGACAGGTTAAGTTCGTAAGTGGGTCATGTAGGTCCACGTCTTCATATAGCCTCCATATAACGGCACCTCCGAATTTTTGCTACATTATTCACCGGAATTGTTTCAAATTTGGTATTTGAAGTTCGTATTGGATACTACAGCCTCTGACAGAAAATTGCGTATAGCCCCCACATATCGGAAATTTGGTATTTGATACTACAGCCCATGGTACAATGAAGAGAAGGTAGGTCAACTTTGAAAAAATTGCAAGTATAGAGATCTACCTGTTTGGCTTGTAATGTCAGAATTACTATCAAAACAATAAAAAATCAAACAACTTGTTGCATTTATTTTGAATAAACAATTTCAAACCGCGAAAAATGAATGAAAGGTCAAAATTTCTTTTCAAAATCATGTTCTATATATCTCTTATGGTTTATTTCGCGACAAAAACTGTAGATTTTGTCGAGGTATACGTTGCAATAAGCATTTTGAAAACACCCAAATTTGAATATTTCCTGAACAATTTTTTTATTATTGAAAAAATACACACACATAAACATATGAAGTTGACATATTAAGCCAGAAAAATAAAAAAAATTGAAATCATATGGTTGTTCTGCCCTACCTTGAATTCATTGTACCATGCTACAGCCTATGTCAGAAAATTGTCTGTACAGGCTTATGACAAAAGTTGCTTATGCAGGCCCACGTCGTTGTATGGACCCTAATATACGGCTACATTCGGTATTTTTAAGATTTTATCAGAATTTTTAATGGATGTTAATTTTTTGAAAATTGCCAAATTTGACTAAATGATGGAGGGTATTCAAAGTTCGGCCCGGTCGAACATACAGCTTTTCGGTTTGTTTTTTTTTTAATTTTACTCAATGAAACCAAAAAATTTCGGAATAGCATCAAATTTTAGAATAACTTCAAATTTATTCGAGTTGATCACCTTTTGCACCGGATTATGGCCTTCAAACGACCAATGTAACAGTCACACGCTGCCTGAATGTTGCTCTGCGGTATTTTGGCCCATTCCCGGCGAAGCCCTTGCATGAGGTGATCGACACTTTGGTATTTTTTAGTGCCAACCTTGCTTTCCAAAATACTCCAGACACAATAGTCCAACGGCTTGGTATCCGGAGATTTTGGTGGTCATTGTGCGCTGGAAATGAAGCGAGGAACCTCATTTTGTAACAATTCTTGAATGGTGCGTGCTGAGTGCGATGCTGCTGAGTCCTGTTGGAATGTCCAAGGACTGCGGCCAAAATGTTTGCGTGCTCAAGATTGTAATACACCCTTCAGAATATTTTCGCCATAATATTTGGCATTTATTTTAATGCCACTCTCGATTAATACGAGCGAAGAGCGATCATCGGCTGTTATGGCGGCCACACCATCACCATGGCCGGCGCTGACCTCTTTGACAAGTAAACACGAACGGATCAATTTGTTTGTTTATAAACTGCTGGACAACGAATGTGTTCTAATCGGAGATCGGAGAAACCCAAATTCGGCAGTTTACCACTTTCGCCCAAGCGAAGCAACTCTTTAACTTTTTTGCTATTCTATTTTCTTTCTTTGCGGTGTCAGTTCTTGCACTTTTTAGAATTTCAATGACTTTACCCCGAGCTCATTTTGCAATATTTGCTGAATAGAAAATGCGATATGTTCAGCTCACGAGCCATTTTTCGGCCACTGCGACGCGGGTTTCGATCAAGTCGCTTCTTTACATTTCGAATCATTACTGCTGATGTGGCGGTTTTTCTCCGTCCACTTCCTTGACGTCGTGCTACGCTATCAGTATCACGGTAACGAGTGATGGTACGAGACCCAAAAGTTTTATTCACACTTAAATGCTGCAGTGCTCTGACGATAGCCACTTGTGGTTTTTCAGCCAAATATAAAGAAATCAATAGAATAGAAGGCCTCCTAGAGGTCTTCTCTAGGATAGGAGGCCTCCTTGGGGTCTTCTCTAGAATAGAAGGCCACCTTGGAGCCTTCCATTAGGTAGAAGTCCACCTCCTTGAGGTCTTCCATGGAGTAGACGGCCTCTTTGAGGTCTTCTATAAAATAGAAGGCTTCTTCGGGGTCTTCTATAGAATAGAAAGTCTCCTCCGGGTCTACTATTAAATAGAAGGCCTCCTAGAGGTCTTCTACACAGAAGAAGGCCTCCTAGAGGTCTTCTATACAGAAGAAGGCCTCCTAGAGGTCTTCTATACAGTAGAAGGCCTCCTAGAGATCTTCTATATAGTAGAAGGCCTCCTAGAGGTATTCTATACAGTAGAAGGCCTCCTAGAGGTCTTCTATACAGAAGAAGGCCTCCTAGAGGTCTTCTCTACAGTAGAAGGCCTCCTAGAGGTCTTCTATACAGAAGAAGGCCTCCTAGAGGTCTTCTATACAGTAGAAGGCCTCCTAGAGGTCTTCTATACAGTAGAAGGCCTCCTAGAGGTCTTCTATACAGTAGAAGGCCTCTTAGAGGTCTTCTCTACAGTAGAAGGCCTCCTAGAGGTCTTCTATACAGAAGAAGGCCTCCTAGAGGTCTTCTATACAGTAGAAGGCCTCCTAGAGGTCTTCTATACAGTAGAAGGCCTCCTAGATGTCTTCTATACAGTAGAAGGCCTCCTAGAGGTCTTCTCTACAGTAGAAGGCCTCCCAGAGGTTTTCTATACAGTAGAAGGCCTTCTAGAGGTCTTCTATATAGTAGAAGGCCTCCCAGAGGTTTTCTATACAGTAGAAGGCCTCCTTGAGGTCTTGTATACAGTAGAAGGCCTCATAGAGGTCTTGTATACAGTAGAAGGCCTTCTAGAGGTCTTCTATATAGTAGAAGGCCTCTTCCTTGAGGTCTTCTCTACAGTAGAAAGCCTCCTCCTTGAGGTCTTCTATAGAATAGATGGCCTCTTTAAAGTCTTCTATGTTGTAGAAGGCCTCCTTGAGGTCTTCTATAAAATAGAAGGCCTCCTTGAGGTCTTCTATAGAATAGAAGGCCTCCAAGAGGTCTTCTATAGAATATAATATTTTCTCCTTTAGGTCTTGAACAGACTTGGGGTCTTCTCCTTCTTTGCTTATAAAAATTATAATTTTTAATTAATCCTGATAACAAAAAAAAAAAAAAAAAAAAAATTCCTCAACATTGTATGATGCACTTGATTGAATTGTGATTGAATAACAAAGCTCTGCTGCATCACACGTTGCACCAGCACTTGTAGCGGTGCAGTGGCTGATGACAAACATTTCCATTTCAATCTTCATTAACAGAAAGAGAAACGGAAAATTGCATGCTGTGGCGTGTAGGCGTTTTGGTGGGGCCACCACCACCACCACCGACGATGGTGATGATGATCTACACATTGAAATGAAATTTAGATTTAAATTGAAATTGAAAATTTATTTCATTTATTTCAAATTGAATTTATGCAAATTTATACAAAAACAACACCACTGAGTTCAAGTCACTGGTGTTGTTGTTGTTGTTGCTGTGGCACTTTACATGGTTGGAATATGGAATTGGATTTCTATTGTCAAAATGCGGTGGGGGTGGGAGAGGGGAGGGAGAGAGAGAGAGAGAGGGGTAGGGGTGGTGGATGGCGTAAGCAAACGCCCCAGGGGGTATGGCATTTGTGATTTTTTGTTGTTTACAACAATGTCAGCCAATGTCCACCTCCAACCCCGCCCGATTGATCCTTTTTTTTTTGCTTCGGAATTCAATATTGCCTCGATTTTTTGTTATTTTTGTGAATATGCAAAATTTGTACAAAACTATAAATGTTTGATTTTGATTTATGATCGGTGATATTTTGAACCTGATACATGGCGTTTGACTGACATTCATTTAGTTATACTTCAGTTTTACAAAAAAAAAAAAAAACTCGAGCTGCTCCCCTCCTTCCCTGCAACTTTGGCGCAATAGTTTTGTGACAAAGTTTTTTTTCATTTCCAAGGAATATCAAATGAATTGCAGTCATTATGGTGATGCATTGTCAGATTCTTAGCGTTGTTGTTGTTGGTGGTGGTGTTGTTGTTGCTTTTTTCAGTTGTTGGCCCAAGAGTATTGTCTGTGTCAATGGCATTATTAATCATCGCGTATATTTTTAAAATCGTAACTAATTTTGCCCGCACTCAAACCTGACAAATACAGAATACGTTCTATTCACTCGTCGATTACTAATTGATTTCGGTTCGGTAATTTAACATCGAAAAGGTGGCATTTGAGAAAATCAATATTTCATTGCGAAATGGAATGAAATGTATGGATAGCATGTCACCGGGGAGATACAATAAACTAATCTAAATGCTAATGAATTTTTGAGACAATGAAGGTCAGATAACACCCATCGGAGATTTGCAGCATGAAATCCTTTCGAAGTGGGGAAAACATGTTTTTTTTTTTTTTCTTTTTAATTATCAGGAAGTATATAAACCTTGAAAATATGTAAAGTTGCATGGAGTCACTGGGAAACAATATTTACAAGTATTGCAGAAAAATGTGAAGAAAATAAAAAAATCTAATTGGGCGCCATTCTAGCAAATTTTTAAAGGCAAAAAGCTGGCAATTTTTTTTACAAAAAAAAAAAAAAGAAAAATAAATGAGTTCGAGTTAAAGATGGCAATAAAATTCAATATTAGAGATTTTTTTAATATAAAACAAGTAAAAAAGCTGTAAGTTCGGCCGGGCCGAACTTTTAATACCCTCTACCATTTGGTACAAATTTGGCAATTTCCAAAAAAAAAAAACCGTTAAAAATTCTGTTAAAATCTTAAAAATACCGAATGCTTATACGACGACGTGGGCCTGCATAGGCAACTTTTGTCATAAATTATTACAATATTTAAATGCGAAACTTGAAGAAAAATCTGTTTATAATGTAGCTAAAATCGTCAAAATACCGAATATGGGGGGTACCGTTATATGGGGGCTATACGAAGACGTGGACCTGCACAGACAATTTTCTGGCATGGGCTGAAGTATCCATTACGAACTTCACATACGAAATTTGAAACAATCCCTGTAAATAATGTCGCTAAAATCATTAAAATACCGAATATCGGGGGGTACCGTTATATGGGGGCTATATGATGACGTGGACCTACATGGCTCATTTTTTGATTTAGGATGTAGTATCCATTACGAACTTCAAATACCAAATTTGAAACGATTTCGGTAAACAATGTCGCTAAAATCATCAAAATACCGAATATCGGGGGTACCGTTATATAAGGCTATATGAAGACGTGGACCTGCACAGGTAATTTTCTGTCTTAGGCTGTAGTATCCATTACGAACTCCAAATACCAAAATTGAAATAATTCCGGTGAATAATGTCGCTAAAATCATCAAAATACCGAATATCGGGAGGTACCGTTATATGGGGGCTATATAATAACTTGGACCTACATGGCCCATTTACGAACTTAACCTGCCTACTGAGAAAATATACATGTGTGCAAAATTTTAGCCTTCTATCTCAATTTGTTCGAAAGATAGCGTGATTACAACAGACAGACGGACAGACAGACAGACGGACATGGCTAAATCGTCTTAGAATTTTACGCTGATCAAGAATATATATACTTTGTTGGGTCTGACATGAATATTTCGAGGAGTTACAAACGGAATGACAAAATTAATATACCCTCCATAGATGATGGAGGGTATAAAAATAAATTTAGAGCCAAATATGTGAATATTACAGAATCAATAAAATTCAATATTAAAGAACAATTTTTCGGGAAAATGTGAGGAAAATCAAAAATCATGGTTACAAAATGAGGTTCCTCGCCTCATTTCCAGCGCACAATGGCCACCGAAATCTCCAGATACCAATCCGTTGGAAAGCAAGGTTGGCACTAAAAAATACCAAAGTGTCGATCACCTCAAGCAAGCGTTTCGCCGGGAATGGGCAAAATACCGCGGAGCAACATTCGGGCAGCTGGCGACAGTTTCATTGGCCGTTTGAAGGCCATAATTCGTGCCAAAGGTGAGCAATTCGAACAAATCTCAACATATTTTGAAATTTGATGTTATTTCCGACATTTTTTGCTTTCATTCAAGAAAATTAAAAAAAAAGTTTTAAAATTATTGCGTTTGACTTTTTTGCAGTTTTTTATGTCACCCTGTATTTTATAGAAGACCTCTAGGAGGCTTTGCCGCAAGCCTTTTTTATTTCTTCCCTTAGAAATAACTGAAATAAATCGCCTTTTTCCGCAAATTTCTTAATTGTTTATTGATATTTCTTGTTGTTGTTTTTCTAAACAATAAAAATACAATTTTTAAGCTAAAAACCAGTAGCAGTTAATGTTCAACACGCAAATCAAGAAAAAAACAACCTGAGGCCATTTTTCAAGTTTTTGTCCCATTTGCAGACGACAAAACAGCTGAAATTCGAAACCGTTTTGCCATCCAACAGCAACAACTCTCCGTCCAAATGTCGTGTAAATATGTCAGTCGAAGAGATTAAATCAATTTATCAAATTATGAAGACAATGGCTGACAATCAATGGATCTGCGGATGAGAAATTCCAATGGAAATGTCCTTGGATTAGGAGGGGGTTGGGGGGGGGGGGTTTGTGGGTATTTAAAATGCGGTTTTGAAATACGCATTATTATTGAGTAATAAATGAATCATTAAAAATATGAAATATTAACAAGTAAAAAAACTGTAAGTTCGGGCGTGCTGAACCTTGAATACCCTCCACCATTTGGTACATATTTGGCAATTTTCAAAAAAATGAAATCTGTTAAAAATTCTGTTAAAATCTTAAAAATACCGAATGAAGCTGTTACATTAGGGTCTATTCGACGACGTGGACCTGCATAAATAACTTTTGTCATAAGCCATTACAATATTCAAATGCGAAACTTAAAAAAATCGGTGAATAAATTCGCTGAAATCATCAAAATACCGAATGGGGGCTATACGAAGACATGGACCTGCACAGACAATTTTCTGTTTTATGCTGTAGTATTCCTTACGAAATTCAAATACCAAATTTGAAATAGTTCCGGTAAATAATGTCGCTTAAATCATCACAATACCGAATATCTGGAGGTACCCTTATATGGGGGCTATACGAAGACGTGGGTCTGAACAGGCAATTTTCTCTCTTAGGCTGTAGTATCTATTACGAACTTCAAATACCAAATTTGAAACAATTCCGGTAAATAATGTCGCTTAAATCATCAAAATACCGAATATCGGGAGGTACAGCTATATGTGGGCTATACGAAGAAGTTGACCTACACAGACAATTTTCGGTCAAAGGCTCTAGTATCCATTGCGAACTTCAAATACCAAATTTGAAACAATTCCGGTGAATAATGTTGCTAAGATCATCAAAATACCGAATATCTGAAGGTACCGTTATATGGGGGCTATACGAAGACGTGGACTCTCATGGCTCATTTTCTGTTTTATGCCGTAGTATCTATTATGAACTTTAAATACCAAATTTGAAACAATTCCGATGAAAAGTATCGCTAAAATCATCAAAATACCGAATATCGGGAGGTATCGTTATATGGGGGCTATACGAAGACGTGGACCTGCACAGACAATTTTCTGTCATTACGAACTTCAAATACCAATTTCGAAACAATTCCGGTGTATAATGTCGCTTCAATCACCAAAATACCGAATATCGGGTGGTACCCTTACGAAGACGTGGACCTACATGGCTCACTTTCTGTCTTGGGATGTAGTATCCATTACAAACTTCAAATACCAAATTTGAAACAAATCCGGTGAAAAGAATCGCTAAAATCATCAAAATACCGAATATAGGGAGGTACCGTTATATGGGCGCTATACGAAGGCGTGGACCTGCACAGACAATTTTCTGTCTTAGTATGGGGGGCTATACGAAGACGTTCACCTACATGGCCCATTTTCTGTTTTATGCTGTAGTATCCATTACGAATTTTGAATTTTGAAACAATTTTGAAACAATTCCGGTAAATAATGTCGCTACAATCATCAAAATACCGAATATCGGGAGGTACCGTTATATGGGGGCTATACGAAGACGTGTACCTAATTGGCCCATTTTCAATACCAAAAGTCCTGCAGACATAATATATATTTGAATAAAATTTTATCAATCTACTTTAATTCGTTCGGAAGCTAGAGTGATTTCCACTTGCTGATAGACGGATCGTGTCCGTCGATCGGACATGGCTAAATCGATTTAGAATTTTATGCTGATCAAGAATACATATACTTTGTGGGGTCTAAAATGTATATTTCGAGGTATTACAAACGGAATGACAAACTAAAAATATCCTCCATACTATGGTGGAGGGTATAAAAAATAGGAGATCTTATTTTTACAATAAAAAAACACAACAAAAAATATGAGCGATTGTTTTTTAATTTCTCAGAAGTGGATGACTTTTTGGAGGGTTATTTTTATCCCCACACAAATCTTAAAGGCCTTAAAAAGGCTTCTTAGGAAAAGATTTACTTTTTCAAAGAAGGTCTCTCAAAAATCTTCCATAATTGGCAAAAGTTGCGAGGACTTTTAAAAATATATAGAAAATATATTTATAAGGATCTCATATACCTTTGTAGACCTGACATTCTTTACTTCTGTAAAAATATTTCCCTCTCATTCCCATTACGCCTTCGAAAATCCACTTCCACACCTTATGAATGGCCTGTTAATTGTTGACTGAAAGATTGTTGCGTTCTGGCAATTAGTAGAGCCCTGTTAATTTATAACATATTTTTTCCGAATATTGTTTATTTCGAATTGTTGGCTGGCCATACACAAAATTATAATCTCTATATTAAATTTCATTAGCAGGTAGATACCTCCATTTACCCCTCCCCCTCTCCTTAGACTTATTCATAACACATATGTATAATATATGTACATATTAAAATCTGAAAGTTTTTGTTGCCATTCGTGTCGAATAACAAAATTTTTGCAATGAAGGCAATTCGAAAGGCATGCAGCCTTTGCCGATTTCTGGCCAATCACAATTTGAATGAAATAATTTCAAGTGCGATTCACTTTATCTTCGCTTAACGCCTTTGACAGCAAATGGCCAATCACAAAACGAAACTTTGGCACAACAAATTAGTTGGGTAGTTAGTTCTGTTGTTGTTATTGTTGCTGCTGATATTGTTTCTTAGGCCACCGCCGATATGAGTACTTAACTAAAATATTTATTATTATTAAATAATTGTGTTATTTTCTGAACCATGATATCATTAATAAAGACCCATAACACGATCGAGTCAATCAAACTTTGGAAACCGTACAATAGATACCGACGACACGACACGACAGACTTCGCTACGAACAGAAGTAGTTGTTAGCATTAGACGATTAAATCTAGCAAATCAAAAAGAATTTGAAAAAAGGTCGAAAAGTTTAGAAAATTAAAATAAGACATGGAAATTTCGGCGCCACACTGGGGACTAGTTTTATGGACCGAATACCATAATCAAGGTCATCTTTGGGATAGAGAAACACATAAAGCCCTAAGAAAATAACAAGCCTTGGGGACTTTAATATAATAAAAGACCCTCGTAGTGGTCTTCAATGGAGTAGAAGACCCCGTTTGTGTCTTCTATAGGATTTAAGGCTAATAGAAGCGGATTTGATGGAATTGAAGACCTCCCAATGGGTTTCTATGAACTAGAAGGCCTCGTAAGGGACAATTATTTAATAAAGCGCCCCTTAGGCGGCATAGATTGAGCAGGATATAAAATTTTCCACGTCTTAATTTTTTTATCGAAAATTAAATCTACGCCTCATTTTTAGTCTCAAATTTTATACACGCCTTTTTTGTTCGAAATATTATCCACGCCTTAATTTTTTGTCTGATGGGAGTAGGGGGTTTCTGTGATTAATTTTTGAAATTAAAGTAAGGCCGTGAGGCCTTCTATATGAGCGAGTGATTTTCTGTTGTTGATATTTCTACCCTGAGCCTGTTTTTGTTTCTTCCCTTGGAAATAACTGAAATAAATCTGGATAGAGCAGGAGAGTTCCTAAAGAGTCTTATACACCAGAAACCCTGGGGAGAGAGAGGGAAATCTTCTATTGACTAGATGGCCTCGGAAGGAAACCTCTTCTATAGACTTGAAGGAGGCGGAGAGAAACGTCTTCTACAGAATTAAATTCCTCGGAGAGAGAGAGAGGGAGAGGAGGAAAGTCTCGGAGTGACACCACTTTTACAGACTTGAAGGCCTCGAAGAGAGAGAGAGAGGTATTCGGATGACAGAAAACCTCGAAGAGAAACGTGTTCTATAGACATGAAGGCCTCGGAAAGAAACTTCTTCTGCAGAAATAAATTCCTCGGAGAGAGAGAGGGAGAAATCTTCTATTGACTAGAAAGTCTCGGAGAGACACGACTTTTTCAGACTTGAAGGCCTCGAGGAGAGAAAGAGGTCTTCGGATGACTAGAAAACTTCGAAGAGAAACCTCTTCTATAGACATGAAGGTCTCGGAAAGAAACTCCTTCTATTGACTAGAAGGCATCGGAAAGAGATCTTCTCTTGACTAGAAAGTCTCGGTGAGACACCACTTTTATAGACATGAAAGCCTCGGAGAGAGGTAGGGAGATTTTCTATCAACCTTGACCTCGGAGAGGGCGAGCGATATTCTATTGACGGGTAGGTCTCGGAGGGGAATCTTTTCTATAGAATGAAGAAGTGCTCGGAGACAGAGGCCTTCTATTGACTAGAAGACCTCGGAGAGAAAGGTTTCTATTGACTAGAAAGCCTAAGAGAGGCCTCTCAGAGGAAAAGTCTTTTATAGAAGACCTTCCAGAAGAGAGGTATTTAATAGAATAGGAGGCGTTGGATGGAGTATTGTTCTATAAATAACAGAAGGTCTCCACGAGGAGCATAGTAGACCTTGGAGAGGAGAAGTCTTCTTTAGAAAAAATATATCTCCGAGACGATAATATAATGACTCGGAAATTTAAGTCTTCTATATAGCTGAGCCTCGCAGAGATAGGATGGAAGATCTCACAGAGATAGTGAGAGGTTTTCAGAGAGAGAGAGAGAGAGAGATAGAGAGAGGGAGGGAGGAGAAATATTTTGTATAAAATATAAAGGATTGCAGAAAAAATCTTTTAAAACGGAAAAATTCAGAAAGTTCTACTTTAGAATAGAATACCTTCTATAGCTCACCTGTAGAATCGAAGGTCCCTACGAGACTTGGCTAAGGTTAGTAGTTCCTTGAACGATCTTCTATAAATTATTTGATCTCAGAAAGGTGTTTTATTGAACAAATAACCATAGAGAGATTTTCCTTTTAGTAGAAGGTATCAGAGAGGTCCTCATTGCAGCAAATGGTCTCAAAGGGGTCCCCTTTCAAAATATCGCTTCGAGGAATATTCTATGGTATAGAATTCTAAAACTGAAAAACCCCAAAAATGGCCTATTTAAAAATGGATGGCGCCCAAGTGGTCTTATGAAATGTGTGGACACAATACTGCGCAATTTTGTCGTAAACCGAGTCTCAAGTGTGTTTTATTAATTATTCACGCTCAAGTGTGTATGTGTGTGTGTGTGAGTAGCATGTGTGTGTTTTTTGGTTAATTGGCACGCAAAAAATGTCACTTGTAAAACAAATTAAATGATTTAAATTAATGAAAGCAACTAAATGTACAAATTATCAAACACATCTAGCGCTGGATGGACGGACGGACAGAGAAACAGACCTGCCACAAAACGCCAGCCATGAAGGCAAAGAGAAGCAAAAGACGGCCAAGTGCAAAAGTCTCAGTTTTCATTAGCCACCCACTTCTTATTCCACCCCCATTTAGACATTTCCATTTGAAAACAGTGAAAAAAGAGAGGGAGAGGGAGAGAGAGAACGACACGGCAAAATTAATTCACTCTGGCGCACCAGAGACAATGTCAGTAAAATGCAATTAAAAAGTTCGCAACATTGTTGCCACTTGGCGTTTTAATGGCGGCAGCAGCAGCAGCTATTGCGGCGGCAGTCATAAAACAACTTCCACAGATGCGACAGCAATAGTTTGTGAAATTGTGGAAATACTTAAGGATATAAGGGTGGAATGGAGGACAATGAAGTGACTAAAAATGAAAACTAAAAATGAAGGCTTCAGAATATGTATCTTTAGCTTTAATCATTCACATCCATTGGTCTAATGGAACTTGTTTCCTGAAGTACCTCCGACTTAGGCAAGTTTTCTCTGAGAACTAATTGGAAAATTTTAAAATTTTCTTAAATTAAAGGCTTATTTATTTATTTATTTATTTATTTTTTTATTTTTTTTTTTTTGAAAAAAAACAATTTTTGAACTTGATGAGAGTAAGGAAGTTGGGGAGAGAGAAAGAGAATATTGTTACATTTACTCTCTAGAGTCTAGAGCAGGTCCAGGAAAAGAGTCACACTTTTAAGCTCTCTCAGTTTTGTTACTCTCTTGGTACAGTGTATTTCAATGGTTCTTATTGGATGTTTGCGAGAGAATTGCGCTCAGTGAAGGCACTCGGGCCAACTTTTATCTGGCTCTGCTCTAAATGAAACCATATCTATTTATTGAGGACCACTAAGAAAACTTACCAATACTAATGCTCATCAAAAAAAAAAAAAAAAAAAAACAAAACAAAAAAAAATATTTTTTGTCCATGAAATCAATCGAGTCGTTCCACCCTAATGTCCAACCAAAATAACATCTTAAATACAAATTAAGTTGATTGTTTAAATAATTTTGTGAGTTATTTGTCATTGTTTTGTGGTTGGCCGGTTACTTAGTTGTGCGGCTCTATTGTTTCCAAATGAGAGTTTTGTTGTTGTTGTTGGATTTTCCAACACACAACACCATACAAATTTTTTTGTCTGACATTACATTAATTTATTTCCTAAACGGATCTCCAGTAAAATGCATTAGCATAACGAATACTGGAGGGCAAAAGTGAACATAAGAAGTGATTCTAGCTGTTTATTCTATGAAACAATGAGGCCTTCTTTTTTATAAAAGAGCTCGCTGAGAACGTATGTTACGTAGAAGAGCCATCTGAAAACTTGTATTCGATAGAAGAGCTCTCGGAAAACTTATATTCAATAGAAGAGCACTCTTAGGGCTTTTATTCGAGGAGAGGTCTTCTATAGAATAGAGGACCTCTCAGAGGAGAGGTCTTCAATAGAACAGAGGACCTCTCAGAGGAGAGGTTTTCTATAGAATGAAGGACCTATCAGAGCAGAGGCCTTCTATAGAATGAAGGACCTCTCAGAGGAGAGGTCTTCTACAGAATATAGCACCTCTCAGAGGAGAGGTCTTCTATAGAATATAGCACCTCTCAGAGGAGAGGTCTTCTACAGAATATAGCACCTCTCAGAGGAGAGTTCTTCTACAGAATAGAGGACCTCTCAGAGGAGAGGTCTTCTACAGAATAGAGGACCTCTCAGAGGAGAGGTCTTCTACAGAATATAGCACCTCTCAGAGGAGAGGTCTTCTATAGAATGGAGGACCTCTCAGAGGAGAAATGAGGACCTCTCAGAGGTGAAGTCTTCTTTAGAATAGAGAGCTCTTTGAGAGCTTCTATTCTATAGAAGTGCTCACTGGGAATTTCGATTGGATAGAAGAGCTCTCACTCTCTTCTTGTCGACAGAAGAGCTATCTGAAAGCTTGTATTCGATAGATGAGTTCTATTAAAGCACTTTTTCAATAGATGATATCTCTGAGAACTTATTTCTGATGGAACAGCATTTATTCGATAGAAAATACTCTGAGAAGTTCATTTCGTTTGTGAAGCTCCAAGAGAGAAAGCTCTCTGAGAGCTTATATTAAATCTTAGATGAACAAAACAGTACGTTTGCGGTGGTCTCAGTCGTTGATTAGACTTCAACGAATGTAGACATGCGTGGGGGATGCACGCATTGTTGCTCCGTTAACATTAAGAAAACAAATTATAGATAGCTTTTGTAGAAAAATATAAATATATGGAGTTTATATTTAATGCTTTTTGATAATTTTGCTAACATAAAATTAAAATTCTTGCTATAAAACATCCAAAACAAGAAGGGAGATATTTTTACGTGCTTTTTGGTTTCTCTCACACACACAAGCGCAATGTTCATTTTGTGCATCATAGTATTAAATAGATGATCTCTCTGAGGGTTTATATTCCATAGAAGATCACTCAGAGAACTTATATTCTATACAAAACCTCTCTGAGAGCTTCTATTCTTCAGAAGTGCTCTTTAAGAATTTTGATTCGATAGAGGTGCCTTCTTAGATAGCTTAGAACAGAACTCTCTGAGAGCTTGTATTCGATAGAAGAATTCCCTGAGAGCTTATTTTCAATAGTGGAGTTCTGAGTGAGAAGATCTCTCTGTTGTCTTCTTCTAGATAGATGAGTGCTCTGAGATGATCTCTCAGAGATTTTATATTCCATAAAAGAGCACTCTCTCAGAGAGCACTTATATTCTATAGAAGTACTCTCTCAGAGAGCACTTATATACTATAGAAGTTCTCTCTGAGAGATTATATTCTACAGAAGTAATTTGTGAGAGTTTTGATTTGATAGAAGAGCCCTTTGACAGTTTCTATTCTAAAAGCTGTTAGAGAGCCTATATCCATACAAGATCTCTCTTTTTAAACCCTACTATTCTGTAGAAGACCCTTAGGTACCTTCTATTCTATAGAATTTCCTTAAATGTTCTTTTTTTTTCCTTGGAAGCTCTTTAAGAGGCATTATATTCTATAAAAGCTCCCTAAGGGGGCTTCTAGTTTAGCTTAGAAGCCCTTGCAGATGCTTTCTCTTATATGGAAGTACCTCAAGAAACCTCTTACTCCAAAAAAGCCACTAAAGAGGCCATCTAATTGATGGAAGCCCCTTAAGAGGATTTCTATTCAGCACAAAGCCTTAGGATTACTGTATTTTATGGCAGGTATCTTATAAGTCCTTCTTTTTTGTAAGGAACCCAAAGGCTGTCCAATATTCTTTTTTGGAGTACTTAGAGGCATTTTATATAAAAGCCCCTTACAGTACGTTTATATATATGAGGGTTAACCCAGTGGATTTGGATTTAAATTGTCATTTCCATTACTTTTACTTCAAATAAATCCTCTCAAAGTGGGTTAACCCTACAAAAAATTCTAACTTATATTCCACAAAATAGTTCTATGATGGCATCTTTTTTCCATCCACCCTTCCTTTGTTTATTACCTAAAATATTATCCTCCATGGCTCTTCAATAAACCTCAATTGGTTTAAAACTTATTACCCCGAATCACTTATGCCGACCTTCAATTTAAGCCAACATTTAATCCATATGCAAGAGCAATTTAAGTTATAAACGTTCGCTGGCCCGAATAATGAAAAGGCTATAAAAGCATTTTCCAAACCTCCCTCCCCCGTCATTTTATTTTCCCTGGCTTTGTGCGCTAAAATAAAATTGATTTCCTTAACAGACTTTGGCAAATTCTCAATTCATTTCATAACAGCTGATTTTTATGGTTTTTCCTTTCGGGGTCATTAATGCCAGGCAGCATGAAAAGGAAATTCTCAATTTCATTAAACACCACCGAAATGAGGAAGAAACCTCAATTTGTGTTAGTGTGTGTGTGTGTGTGTGTGAGAGAGAGAGTTCATATTTTGGGGTATTTTTTGAGGGTAATGGAGCAAAGTTCACCATTGATCCCTGTTTCGGTGAGAGTTTCAGAGAAGAGAATACTTTGCGGAGAGGACACATATTTTTTGTTTCATTGTCCTCGCAAGTGTCATAAAAACCCAGCGAGCACGAGGGATGAACATCCTGGCATGTATATATATGTCTGTGCATGTGTGTTTCGAAAAGGGGAAAGGTTATGAGGGCCATAACTGCCAGTAACGACATTAAGGTTCGTTCGTAAATTTTATGAGCTTTTCATAGTCGTGCACGCACGCAAAAAAACGTTCATTTCCTTCTTTGGCTAAGGACTTGGTCGTCGTCGTTTCCTTTTGTTGCCAGTTGGTTTTACGATTCACTCGCTCACTTACTCGCCCGCCCGCTAGCCCGCTCGCTTGCTCACTGCGAGGCACGCAACTAAATTGTATTCCAATACCCACACATGCTCACACGTTTCACAGTAGCTGGAGATGGAGCTGGCGAGAGCGCAACGCTGTCGTTATTGCCCTCCAGAAGAAACATGACAAGAAATGGAAATGAAAATGAAAATTGAACCAGCCGCCATAGCGCCACGTCAAAGTGGCGCCTCCAGTCAGTTTTATGATTGCCAGCATGGCAATATGGCAGCAAATTGTTGCTTTTTATTCCTTTTAGCTATTAGCGTTGCCATTGCTTTTGTTGTTGTTGCTGTTCTTTTATATTGCTGCGATAAGCTTTGCAGTGTTATATACGCCAAGACCAACAACAAAAACAAGAGAAATCGTTTTAGAGCTTAACACGAACTTAAATTGCTTTCGTCTCTGGGTGGAATTTGGGCAAATTACCCCACCAACCCCCTGCTAGGTTTTGGCACTCTCCCCTCGCCACGTGGGGGAGGGGTGGGAGGTATGAACAACATAAACTCACACACTGTCAACATTGAAGTCCTGCGGAAAACAATTTTAACGAAAACAATGGAATGGGGATTTTATCCGAAATTTTATCCATGTCCTTATTTTTATCCGAAACGTTATCTACATTTTGTTATTCATCCGGAATATTATACTCCTTATTTATTATCCGAAATATTATGCGTCTTGATTTTTTATCCGAAATATTATCCATATCCCTTATTTTTTATCCGAAATATTGTCCTTAATTTTTTATCCGAATCATTAAGTTTTTATCCGAAATATTATCCACGCCTTAATTTTTATCCGAATCATCAATTTTTTTATCCGAAATATTTATCCGAATTGTTAATTTTTTATCCGAAATATTATCCACGCCTTATTTTTTTATCCGAATCATTAATTTTTTATCCGAAATATTATACACGCCTTAATTTTTTTATCCGAATTATTAATTTGTTATCCGAAATATAATCCACGCCTTTATTTTTAATCCGAAATATTATACACGCCTTAATTTTTTTATCCGAATTATTAATTTTTTATCCGAAAATTATCCACGCCTTTATTTTTTATCCGAAATATTATCCACGCCTTTATTTTTTATCCGAAATATTATACACGCCTTAATTTTTTTATCCGAATTATTAATTTTTTATCCGAAATATTATCCACGCCTTTATTTTTTATCCGAAATATTATCCACGCCTTAATTTTTTTATCCGAATTAATAATTTTTTATCCGAATCATTAATAATTTTTTATCCGAAATATTATCCACGCCTTAATTTTTTTATCCGAATTAATAATTTTTTATCCGAATCATTAATAATTTTTTATCCGAAATATTAACCACGCCTTAATTTTTTATCCAAAATATTATCCACGCCTCATTTTTTTATCCGAATCATTAAATTTTTATCCGAAATATTATACACGCCTTAATTTTTTTATCCGAATTATTAATTTTTTATCCGAAATATTATCCACGCCTTTATTTTTTTTATCCTAAATATTATCCACATCTCAATTTTTTCATTCGAATCATTAATTTTTTGTCCGAAATACTATCCACGCCTTTATTTTTTATCCGAAATATTATACACGCCTTTATTTTTTATCCGAAATATTATCCACGCCTTAATTTTTTATCCGAAATATTATCCACGCTTTATATTCTTTTCCGAAATATTATCTACGCCTTATTTTTTTATCCAAAATATTATCCACGCCTTAATTTTTTATCCGAAATATTATCCACGCATTTATTTTTTATCCGAAAATTATCCACGCCCTAATTTTTGTAATCCGAATTATTTATTTTTTATCCGAAATATAATTCACGCCTTCATTTTTTATCCGAAATATTATCCACGCAATTATTTTTATCCGAAATATTTTCCACGCCTAATTTTTTTATCCGAATCATTAATTTTTTATCCGAAATATCATCCACGCCTTAGTTTTTTATCCGAAATGCTATCCACGCCTATCTACGCCCTAGTTTTTTATCCGAAATATTATCAAAGCCCGAAATTTTATTATCCATATCCTATTTTTATAACAAAGGTTATATCCACGTCAGAATTTATTTTCCAAATTAGTATTCACTCCTAATCTTTTATCCAATGCGTATAAAAAAACTTATGTTTTTATCGAAATAATTATTATCAACAACCCATTTTTTCTAAAGCCATTATCCAAGCTCCTCAATCTAAATTCCTCAATTTGTTAGCCATGCCTCAATTTCGTATTAAATAATCAATTTATTTAAATAAATAAATAATAATTATCAAATAATTCTCCACTGCTTCCTTTTATTCGTACCCTTATCCACGTTTAATATTTTTATCCTAGCCTTATCCAATTCTAAATGTTTTTATCCGAACCTTTATTTGCGATACAAGTTTTATCCAAAATATTATCCTCCCTTTAATAGTTTATTCAGAACATTATCCCTATTCTACATTTTTATCCAGAACCTCAGCCACTCCCAAGATGGCCGTCAAAAACATTTCCCATATTCCACCAATTTTAAATCCTTCTCCAATTTTCTAACCACAACGTTAAGTTCCCTCTTAACTTAAAGACGTTTCTCCTTCCCTGCTGACTCACATCCATATTCGTCGATTATTTGCTAACTCTAAATTAGTAGTCTTCCCACTATCAGTCCATTAAAATTCCAAACAATGTTGGGCTGTGGTGAAAGTCTCTGTGGCGGCCCTTCCGCAAAAGTGTGGCAGCTGTACGATGTTCTCTGTGTCAGGGGACCCACTTGGCATGAGGAAACTCCGCCACTAACATTTCTATGTATTCTGCAGTTTTGCGATGAAGGCCAAATCGCTTTTGTTTTACAAGTCAAGGAAAGAAGTGAGGCAGATTGAGGGGAGAGTCAAGTTAAATAGAAGCGGTGGCATCCCCCCTGGGCTCCAAAGTATCGTTTACAGTTTTGAAACAACAATTTGCGGAAATAATCAACAATTACTAAGAATAACTTTGCGTTGTTATATATTTATACAACACACACACACACCCACATGCAGGAACATTTTTCCACACAAACCACCCGGGGAGGGGTACAGGGAAAAGTTTGCCGAGAAAAATGTCAGAAAACTTTTGTCATAAAGTTTTGTGTCCCAAAAACAAAAAAAGTCATCTGCATTTGCCCCATAAATATTCGTAGGACAAAAAAGTGAAACTAAAGTCATTGAAATGCTAAAAACAGCAACAACACCATCATTTCACATTAAATTCAAATAAACCCAAAAATAAAACCCCAACAATGTAAAGACTTGCAAAGTAAACTTCGTTAGTAAATCCCCAAAGTCTCGAGTCGAGTCTTGAGGGGCGTATGAGTGTCATTAATCATCGTGTAACGTATACCACCCAGGGTCCCTACAGAAATCTAACCAAAAGGCTCGCACACACACACACACACACCCACTCACCAGAATGTCATCCAACAAAATTAGGTGCTGCCATTAGTAGGTGTGCGTTATGGGTGGATTTTTTTGCCATTTGTTTTTTTTTTCTTTTTTTTTTTTTTTTGAAGGCGTTCAAATCCTTGTTTGTTGTCGCAACGTCTTCCTTTTTTGCATTTTTTTGATGAATTGTTAGACATTTGACGACCTTGACAAGGATAAATGGCCCACATTGACGTCTGTCGTGGAGGAACTTCAAACCCCAAACCGGAAGTTGTTTAGTTTTGAAAGGTCAAATATGAATAATTTGCAGGAAATTTGAGAGAGAGATTGAGGGAGAGAGAGAGAACGACTGAGTAAAAAATTGAAATAACAAACTTAAACCAAACCCTTATCTTGAATTCTAGTTTAAAATTTGGTGTCCCACAGCTAATATATTATCCAAGCCTTGCACCGAGTTTGGTTTATTTTTATCCGAAACCTTTTCTAAGCCCTTAGTGATCTATCGGAGTTTTTTTTGGAATATCCAATGCCCTACATTTTCCGTCACGACCGTATCCATGGCTTATATTTTTTATCCAAGGGTTTATCCGCGTTTCGATTTTTTCTAAAACATTACCCACTTAAAAATGGAAAAACACAAAAATCGTATGGACATCCTGGCCCCCACTTTTTTTACTAGCCATATATTCTCATCCAAGGCATTTTCCAGCCGTAATTATCCAAGCCTATGTCAACGTTCCGTTTTTATCCTAAAAATTATCTACACATCAAATATTTTATCCAAGTCAATATTTATGACTTTTTCACTACCAACGGCCCTAAATTTTATCCACACCCAACATTTTTGTCCTGGCCATTATCCCAGGCTTTATCCGCCTGCGGTTTTTTATTCAAAAAAGTATCCACGCCCTTAAATATCGTACAAAGCCCATGAAACTAACCAAAAACATTATCCGCGCTCTTAAATTGTATCCGAAGCTTTATCCACGATCTTAAAATTTATCCAATGCATTATCCACGCCCCCACATTTTATCCGAAGCATTATCCACGTCCATAAATCTTATTCAAAAATTTATCTGCGCTGTTAAACGTTATCCGAAGCATTATCTACGTCTGTAATTTTTATTCAAAACCTTAACATTTATCCAAAGCTTTATCCACGCCACTAACATTTATCCAAAACATTATTAAAATAGTTAAAATTTATCCGAAATATTACCCACGCCTTTACGATGGATCAAAAAATTATCCACGCCTTCAAAATTTTTCCGAGACGTTATCCACGTCCATAAAATTTATCCAAAACATTATCCACGCTCTTAAAATGTATTTCAAATATTATCCAAGCCCTTAAAAATTCTCAATGGCCTTATCCATGCCCTTAAAAATTATGCAAAGCATTATCCACACCTTTTACTTTACCCACGCCCATAAAATATATCCAAAACATTATCCGAGACATTATCCACGCCTTTAAAATTTATCTAAAATATTATCCACGCCCCCAACATTCTGTCCGAAGCCTTCTCCATGCCCTTAAAATTTATGCGAAGCCTTATCAACGAACTTAAATGGTATCCAAGGCATTGTCCACGCCATGATATTTTATCCGAAGCCCATACCATTTATCCAAAAGATTATCCGAGTCATTATCCACGCCTTTAAGATGTATCCAAACATTATCCACGTCCTTAAATTTTATCCGAAACATTATCCACGCCATTAAAAATACTAATAAAAAAACTAATCGAAATGTTATCCCAGGCTTATTTTAGAACCCAAAGCAAGATAAATGAGTTCTAGGCTTTTTTAAGGACCATAAACCTAAACAATGGCTCCTCAAAATTTGTTCCGAGCTATAACTCAAAGTTTGTTTTTGTTTTTATCTAAAACGTAAAACCGACCAAAATTCGACATTGTCCCAATCTTATTTGGTTATCTTAAAACTCCGAGAAATGAAAGAACAATTTATCCTAACCATTTCTATTCACATAATTTTTATTCGCAACATTATCTAGGGATAGCTTTGTTTATCCAAAGCAAGAAAATTGTTTCTGATTTTTTCCTTAGCTTATTTTTGGCCCTTAAACTTCCGAAAAAACTATTAAAATTTTTATCCGAAATATTATCCAATCTATGTTTTTATCAGATAATCGTACTTTCAAAACTATCAAAATTCGACTTGTCTTACTTTGTCATCCAAGAAATTAAAGAAAGAAAGTTATCCCCTATATTTTTATCCGCAGCATTAACCAAAAAAAAAAAAAAAAAAAAAAAATAATAATAATAATAATATTTTATAAGAAAAACGCATAACGTAAACGTATCAAAACCAGTATTCAAGCTATCATTTTATATCCGAATCATAAAAAATATAGAAATTCTGCCTAGATATAAATCCATTTCTAATTGTGCCACTCAAAAGCCTGATAAGTTGAAAAACCCCTTTTTATCCGAATCATTATTTCTCAGATTATTTTTATCCGCAGCGTTATCCAAAGACATTTTTTATCCAAAACGTAAACTTTTGTCAATATGATATCCGGGGCTTCTTTAAAGGTCTAAAAACCAGGAGAGTCTGCTATCATCTTTATATCCCAGCTATTATCCGGACTATTATTTTTATCCGAATCATAAAATATATTAAAATTCTGCCTAAATTTTTATCCATTTTTAATTGTGTCACTCAAAACCTGAGAAATATTAAAATAAAATTTATCCGAATCTCAACTCCTCAGATTAATATTATCCGCAGCGTTATCCAATGAATTTTTTTTTTATCCAAAACATAAAATCTTGTCAATTTGATAACCGGGGCTTATTTAAGGGTCTAAAACCCAGGAGAGTCTGCTATCATCTCTTATCCGAGCTATTATCTGGACTATTATTTTTATCCGAAGTAAAAAAAATATTAAAATTCTGTCCAGATATGTATCCATTTCTAATTGTGCCATTCAAAAGCCTGAGAAGAAGAAAAAATATTTTTTATCCGAATCATTATTTCTCAGAATAATTTTATCCGCAACGATTTTTTTTATTCAAAGTTTAAAAAACGTATTAACATAAGATATCCTAGATCTAAAACCCAGGAGAGTCTGCTATCATCTCTTATCCGAGCTATTATTTAGGCTATTTTTTTAACCAAATCATAAAAAAATGATAACAATTCGGACCAAAAATCACGTTTATTACTCGAAAATCTAAAATAGTTTTTAACCCGTATTATTTTCCATTTCCATTTTTCATTTAAAAATTTAATTAAGCAATTCAATTCTGAAAAGTATGCAAATTTTTTATCCGAGCTATTATCCAGTCTTTTACTTTTATCCGAATAAAACAAAAACTACTAAAATTTAGACAAAAATCACGTTTATTACCCAAAATCTAAAACCCAGTTAAGTCTGCTATAATTTTTTATACAAGCTTTTATTAACCGAATCAAAAAAAAAAACATCAAAATTCGGACTATTATTTATTTACTATTTTTTATCCAAAAAAAAAAAACGATAAAAAATTAATCTAACGTTTATTTTAACCGAAAACCTAAAATAAAATTTATAATTATTTTATCCGAACTATTATTTTATATAATTTATAATATGTAATTTTTATCCGTAAAGCAAATAAATTCTTATTCTAAAGAATTATTACACCATAGGTCAGTTTTTTTCACATAAAACCCTCTGTCATGTCAGTTGAAATATTATCCGGAATCTACACGAAATTCTGACCTTGAAAAAACTGTTTTTTTTTTTTTAATTTAAAGTATTTTTGTTCCATTGAGAATTTTTTTTATCTCAAAATAAACACAAATTCCTCAACAATGTATTTACAATGTAAGTTCCCGAGTTTATCAGGTCTTAGCCTCATGGCATTCAGATAATTGGTTAGCAGTACATTTTGTTTTCGATTTCGTTTTCGAGAACTAGTTTTGGGGACAAATTTGTCAACACCAATACAAATTATTGGAGGTGGTGTGTCAAGAAATTTCGGGGATTATTAAATTTAATTGTTTGTACTTCAAAATGTAAATTTACAATTAGCGGCCTGCCGGTTGAGGTAACAACAAAAAAAAAACAACATCAAAAAACTACTATTTCAGACCTGCCAATATTTGTTTTTTGGCTACAACCAGTCTCTCGTTTTCTTGATTTTAATAATTTATACTTCCGCTAATTTCAATGCTTGAATGGCTTGGTCGATTGCGAGTTATTTCTATGGCAGGAGGGAAAGAGGTGGTGGGGTAAGAAAATAAATCTCCGAAAAAAATGTGAAAAATAAAAACCTGTAGCCACTCGTTTGTCCAAAAAAAAAAAAAAAAAATAACGTTCGAAAACGGCTCCGCATCTATGGAGCCACAAATAAAGGTGTGAATAGATGCTACAAAATTATTCAATTAAAAGATTAATAAAAATGAAAAAAAAATAATAATAATAATATCTGAAACCAGTCATAAACTGAAAAAAATGTGACAAACAAACCATCAATATTTAGATATTTGGATATGGAATAACAACAATGACAGCTGGCCAGTGGGGCTGATTGTGGGTCATATGAATGTGAAATGGAAAAATAAATAAAAAATATTTTTTTTTTTATTTTTTTATTATTTTTTTTTTGTATTATTATTTTATTTATTTACATTAGGATTTGGACAGCCCCATTTGTAATTCGAGTTAGATAAGGCTTTGATTCCCAAGGAACTTTAAATTTTTTTTTTTTCTTTAAAACCCTCACACACCACCCTATTTCTTGAATGGCTATTGCATATCTTTTTTGGGTCTTAACTCACCTTAAGAACTTTGTCCCATACGATACCATTTGGAATCTTTTGGCCCGATAATAGCGCCGTTACTACCTTTTGCCATTATTATTGTTATTGACACATGGCCGGCCCGCTCTTGGAAATGTTATCACCGCTGCTAAGATTTTGTGCCCAGCAATGATTCGTAGCTATTTTTAAATTGTGATCATTTTGGAATATTTTCCAGAGCGTCACAGTAATACCTGATAGCAGTATTGATTGATATCGATTGGCCCATTGATAAGTGGGGAGTGACGTTTGGGGTCCCATTCTGGAAGTTCCACTCGACTGCAGTAAGACCGAAAGCGCCTAGGACAATTAGTATATGATAAACTTTCTAATCTTTTTTTGTTGTTATTTTAATTTTGCCAAAAAAGAAGAAAAAACATTCAAAGTTAAGAAATGATTGTTTTATTGTAAGCATAAAGTATTTTGCACAAAACAAAAATGACAGCTGTCATTTCAATTAAATTAATTTATGATAAAAACAACAAGATATTAGTAAAAAAAGCGGTATTAGTTTTTTTATATAAAAATAGGGTATGAGCTACATAGATTAAAAATTTTATATTTTTTAAGAGATTAGAAATAAAATAAAAAGGGAAAAGGAAATTCAAAGTACGCAAATAAAAAAAAAAAATATAGATAATCTCAAATTGACGACAAAATTGCAGATAATTTAAAATATAGAAAGAAAGATTGACCTATAGATAGATAGATACATTTTAAGTTTGTCGACAATCCAAAAGATACTCTCTGCAATACATAGATACTCTTAAGAACAATAGGTAACCTTAAAGATACATTTTTAAAGTGGAAATTATTGAAAAGATACATTTCAAGTGTGTAGATATTTCCATAGATACATTTTAAGATGCAGATAAATCAATAGATACATTTACGGCATTTAAAAAATGCAATAGATACATTTCAAGTGTATAGATATTCCAATAGATACATTTTACGACGCAGATAAATTAATAAATACATTTTCGGATTTTTAATAATGCAATAGATACATTTTTAAAGAGGAAATTATTAAAAAGATACATTTTAAGTATGTAGATATTTCCATAGATACATTTTAAGACTCAGATAAATCAATAGATACATTTTCGGTATCTAAGTAATGCAATAGATACATTTCAAATATGTAAATATTTCCATAGATACATTTTAAGACGCTGATAAATCAATAGATACATTTTCGGCTTCTTAATAATGCGATAGATACATTTCAAGTGTGTAGATATTTCCACAGATACATTTCAAGACCCAAATAAATCAATAGATACATTTTCGGCATCTTAATAACACAATAGATACATTTCAAGTGAGTAGATATTTTCATAGATACATTTTAAGAGACAAATAAATCAATAGATACATTTTCGGTATCTAAATAATGCAATAGATACATTTTAAGAATGTGAAAATCTCAATAGAGCGACTAAATTTATGTAGATAAGCCACTAGATACATTTTTCATTTGAAGATACTCTCAAAGATACATAGAATTATCCATAGCTACACCAAAAATACCTTAATAACCCAAAAGATACATATTAAAGGCCTAGAAAACCCAATAGATACATTATAAATAAAAAGATATATAAAAAGATACATTTTATGAATTGTAGATACAACATAAATGCCAAAGTTAACCTTTTGATACAAATTAAGTGCATAGATACATTTCTAGATACATTTCCAATGTGTAGATATTTCCACAGATACATTTTACGACACAGATAAATCAATAGATAAATTTTCGGCATCAAAATAATGCAATAGATACATTTCAAATATGTAGATATTTCCATAGATACATTTTAAGACGCAAATAAATCAATAGATACATTTTCGGTATCTAAAAAATGCAATAGATACATTTCAAGTGTGTAGATATTTCCACAGATACATTTTAAGACGCTAATAAATCAATAGATACATTTTCGGCATCTAAATAATGCAATAGATACATTTTAAGAATGTGAAAATCTCAATAGAGCGACTAAAATTATGTAGAAAAACCACTAGATATATTTTTCATTTGAAGATACTCCCAAAGATACATTGAATTATCATAGATATACCAACAAATACCTTAATAACCCAATGGATACATATTAAATGCATAGAAAAACCAATAGATACATTGTAAGTATAAAGATATGTAAAAAGATACATTATATGAATTGTAGATACACGATAAATGCCAAAGTAAACATTTAGATACATTTTAAGTATATAGATAAATGTATAGATACATTGCAGATTGAAAGATATTCTCCAAGATTTATTTTAAGATACATAGATACATTTTATAAGTTTAGATAATACAAAATATACATAAAAAGGACTAAATAAATTCAATAGATACATTACGAGAGTATAGATAAATCCATAGATACATAGATACAGATTATAACATTAGCGATAAATAATGTGTGGATAAAACGATCTTCTTCTGAGCCATTTGATGATCTTCTTCTACAAAATCGACCGATCTTTTAATAGAAGATCTGAGTTATTCTCAAAAATATCAAGGATATCACAAAAAAGCTCCGATGAATTTAGAATATGCGAAGATTCGAAAATAAAAATTGGTTATATTGGCAAAAATTATCGGAGAAGCTTTTCTTGTCATAGAAGAATCGAATATCTCATCAAAAACGTTCTGCTCTTTGAAGATTTGATAACTTTCTAGAATATCCAGGAGCACATTAAAGAAGATTCAAAGAATTAAGAATTCCTACTCGTGAAAGACCAAAGATCAAAATCCAACGAATTTCTCTCGGAAGATCTAAGGCTGTATGTACATAAGTAGCTTGAAGTCATGGCTAGGCATATTTTGTGACATTTCATAAAGGGATTTCATTAGGGACGGATTAAAATCCTGCCGTCGTTTTCCATTATAATTTGACATTATTATGCCTAGTCATGGCTTCAAGCTTCTTCTTACTTCTTCTACTTCAACCTTAAGACTTTCTCAATGGGGATCTGTAGACCTTCCCACAGAGACTATGTCAAAATGTTACATTTAAAATAAGCATATACATTCTTTAATCAAATATTAATTTAATTATTATATTATCTTAACCCTTGGGTCATCACATTTCCCTTCCCTTATTTGCCTTTCTCATTTATTTCCTTAAACAAAATGTAGTTACTTTCCATTATTGGGACAAGAAAATTTAATGAGATACCATTCTGGGCAATAGATAAAGCAGAATCATCTATACTCTGAGACTGGAAGTCAGTCTCTTTTCCATTCATTACTCACTCACGGGCCGATTCAATTCCGAAAAACATAAATTGAGGGATACTCTTTTCAATTGATAATAGGCCAACAGCAAAAACAACAAGCCACACACAAATGAGTGAGGGAATAAACGCGCACACAATTTGCATATGCCATCGGAGAGGAGAAACAACAATAATTTCTTGTTGTTATTGGTTTTGTTCCCAAATTGCATTCTCATATAAAAAATAAAAAAATAAAAACAACACTCACAAGACCTGAGGTACACAGAAGTAATTACTTCTCACTCTCCCCCCATTTTTGTGGGTGGGTGGCTGGAAACCGTTGTGTGTTTGTGTGTTGGGGATGAGAACACTGGAGTCTGAGAAGTGTATGGCTGAGAGTAAGAGAAAGTAATTTCAATAATCTCCGTTATTATTGTTATTTCAATTGTAATGCAAGAGAATGTGGTTGGAGGCTGGGGTCTAAGTACCGAAGGGATTGTATTTACAAAGAGAATAGAGAAATGTGTTGTTTTTTTTTTTTATTGATAAATACTTTTGCCGGCACACTGTGTGGAGAGTATGATGTGTATGCGTTTGTGTTTGGATGTTTATTTGCACTTGTGCTTGATAGTCGTTTTAGTTAGTAAATTTAAATTAAATCTTAGTAAGTACTTCCAGGCACAGTGGATCAAAATGGGAAATAACTGGAATCGATTGTGTGAATTTTTTGCAACAAAATTTTATATGCAGAAACAAATTTACTGAGGTCTTTTAGCATTGAATGACTGTCTTGAAAAAGTGAATTGACTGAGACCTTTGAGTCTTTCTGTTTTATCATAGAAGATATATAGCAGAGTAGGGCAAACTCATATTAAGAGACTGTTAAAGGGAAAATTAAAATTGTTTTTCATATTGTATTCTTCAATATATTTAAATTTTGTAATGAATTTTTTCATGGGATTCTAATTTTTTTTATTTTTTACTTAAAAAAAAAAAAAAAAAAAAAAAAAAAAAAACATTATTCTCACTACAATTTTTTATCCATTGATTTATCCACACCCTATTTAATATCCTAAGCACTGTCCACACAAAAACATCTATCCTCGGTGTTATTGAAGTTATTCACGCCCTAGTTTTTATACTCGAAATAATATCCATGACCTGGACATTTATCCAGAATCGTATCCACTTCCGTATTTTTATCCGAAATATTATATATGTCTTAATTTTTATCCGACACATTATCCACGTCTGAAATGTTATTTTGCCCCAATTTACCACCCAAGGCTTGACATATATCCAAATATTTTTATTCTAATATTTATCAAAGTCCAATTTTTTATCCGAAATATTATCCGTAACCCAAATTTAGTATTCCATGCTTTATCCACGCCATACAGAATATTATCCATGACTAAATATTTATTCTAAATATTATCCATGTTATCCGAAACTTTATCGACGCAGTTATTTTTATCCGAAACATAATAAACACATATATTTTTATCCGAACTATTATCCACGCCTTAATTTTTATCCGAATTATTATCCCTAATTTTTTATTCGAATCAATTATCTTTTATAAATATAAATATTATCCGTGGCTTTATTTATTATTCAAATCATTAATATTTTATCCGAAATATTAATCACGCCCTTATTGCTTGTCCAAAAAAAATTTTACTTGAAATACTATTCACGACTTAACTTGTTTATCTGAAATATTATCCACGACCTTATTTATCTATCCTAAATATTATCCACGTCTTAATTTTTTATTCGAATCATTAATTTTTTATCCGAAAGATAATCCACGACTGAACTTGTTATCCAAATCATGATTTTTTATCCGAAATATTATCCACATCTTAAATTTTTATCCGAAATATTATCCACGCCTTAATTTTTTATCCGAAATATCATCTACGCCTTAATTTTTTATCCGAAACATAATATACGTTCTAATTTTTCATCCGATTATCCATGCCTTAATTTTTTATCTGAAATATTATCCACGCCGTAATTTTTTGTCGGAAATATTATCCACGCCTTGATTTTTTATCCGAAATACTATCCACGCCTTGATTTTTTATCCGAAATATTATCCACGTCTTAATTTTTTATCTGAAATATTATCCACGTCTTAATTTTTTATCCGAAATATTATCCACGCCTTAATTTTTATACGAATCATTAATTTTTATTCAAGCCGTAATATTTTATCCGAATCAATAATTTTTTATCCGAAATATTGTCCACACCTTAATTTTTTCCGAAATATTTCCTGCACCATAATTTTTATCCGAAATGTAATTTACGTCCTAATTTTTCATCCGAAACATTATAATATTATACCCCAAATTTACTATCCAGAGTTTTATCCACGCCCAAATAGTTATCCAGAATATTATTCGGGCTCCATTTTTCTCAAAATTAAAAAAATTCTCAAATGAATTAGATTTTTAAGAAAAAAATTTTTTTTCTAAAAAAAAATCCTAAAAATGTATTAGCTTTAAAAAATGTTTTTTGTCTAAAAATGTATAAAAATATAATTATTAGAAAAAAATTATAAAAAAAAAAAAAATTTTCCCAAAAAATATTTTTTTTAAATAAATATTTAAAAAATAAATTTTAAATAAATATTTCAAAAATATTTTTTTTAATTAAATATTTAAAAAATATTTTCTAAAAAATATTTTTTTTAAATATATTTTCTAAAAAATATTTTTTCTCTCTTGAAAATCAATGCAAATATTCTAAGATAAAATTACATTTTTCTATAAAATACTTTCAAATACGCAAATGTTTTTTTCTTTAAAAAATACTCCTTTTATTTTTTCCCCATCTCGCCACACTGTGCCTTTGTGGGGTGTTCGTTAATCTTCGTTACTTTTGCGGTTGGGGATTGGCCCAAACTGTGGTTTGCAAATGTTTTTCGTTTCCAACCCGACGATACGATGTTTGTTCGATACGAAAAAACAACAGCGGCAGCAGCACAAATACCTTGCATTGACAAGCTAACTGCCCTCTCTCTACTCCCTCCCTCCCTCTCTTTGTGATCAAAAGTAAAGAGAACCTACCCAAGATGTGTTAAGAACTTTATTTACTGTGTTGTTTATGATAAAGAATTGTTTTTGGGTGGTGGGGTTGCTTACGGTGAGGGAGAGAGAGCGGGGAGACTCTTTCGTTCCGCTTTCGGCTTTTGCCGTTTGTTTTTATTGCTTTTGTGTGTAGTCGTCGTTGTGGTGTTGTTGTGCTGTTTTTTTGTTTTTGCACATTGTTGTGAGTGCGGTTGTTCTTGTTGCTGTTGTTTCAAATGTATGCGATTATTTGCCATAAGAGCTCCCCAGCCCCAGTTGCTGTCCCTCGCCGGTCCCTCTCGCTGGGCTAGAAAGAAAGAAAAACAAACTGGTTGTCGTTTGAATACCTCTGCCAACATTCGCGAGTGCCACAATTTTCCAGCCAATCAGCGTTGGCCATAACGAGATCGCTGGCAAATCGCGGCAAAGTGATGATGAGAGAATTTGCTAAAAATAGCCTGGCTGGGATTTGTTGTTGCTGCCGCTGCTAATGCGGGACGAGTGTGAATTGTGAACGAAGCGGAGCCAAATACAAAATTTGACGAGTCTCAATGAATGTTCGTTAGACCGACTTTGTGTCTGTCTGTCTGTTTGTCTCTGTGATGTTAAGTTTGACGTTGGGGCGCGTTTTGGCTTGTGTTGTTGTTGCTTTTCTGTTCGAAAAAAGTTGTGTTGTGTGGAGCTGGTTGACTGTGTGGTGGAGGGAGCCCATTGGGGGGGACCTGTTCGTTAGTGCATGTTGGCATGCTGTTTGTTGGTATGGTTCGTAGGTTGCCTGGTTTGTCGTTTCGAACGTGAATGGGTCGGTCGGTCGTTCGGTGCCACCGTCTGGCTGGCTGGTGAGAATGCCATTTGGAATGTGTGTTAGTTGTGTCTTGGCTGGATGGAGGGATAGTTTGTTGTGAATCAAATGGCTTGACTGGCTGGCTGATGGCGGTACGACAGACTGACGGACTGAGCATGAGTGGGAGTATTGGTGTGTGTGTGTGTGTGTGTGCGGACATGCATTTGGGACTTTCGTTAGATGTTGTTATTTTTTTTTTTTTCATTCTTATTGTTGTTGTTGCTTTCTATGCTGTTTATGGTGGCACATGTGTACTTAGCCGAGTTCATGTGTGTGTGTGTGAGTGAACGTGCGATCGCAGGTCCACATTGTTGTTGCTGCTGCCGCTGCTGGCTTTTATTAATTTACAATTTTTTAACATTAGACCGAGCGAGTGAGCGACCGACAGACCGACCGGTTGCGGTTTTATTTGCAAATTTTGTTTTTATTTTTTTTTCAACGTTTTCTCTAGCTTTCTTGTTGTTGTTGTTATTGTCATCCATTAAGCTTTTTTGTTGCCTGAAATGATAAATACATTTTTTTAATGAGGATGATATCTATTCGCTTAAAACAATTCGACTTGCTGGCTGGCGGATTGGCTGGCTGCCTGGCCCACCCGCCAGTTGTGTTGTCTTGCTTTGCTTTTTCGGATACCGATTTCTGTGTGAGCTGTTCCATGTCGTCTGCCGTCCAAATGCCTTGTGAATCTTCAACATCTGAAACGTATCGTTTTTAAATAACGTCGCAATTTTTGCGTATCTCCACCAACATCGCCCGGACGGCCAGCCGGCCGGCATGCCGGACCCTTCTTCCTTCCATCTCATTGTCCGTGATGTTTTGGTGATTTGTAGGCTTGTTCGGAACATTGTAGTTTCGTTTGGGAAAATAATTCTCATTGAAGTTGTTTTATTTATTTATTTTTTTTTTTTTTTGTAAAACATTGGGGCAACAAGGAAAATATTTGCCAAATAAACTTTTTCTTTTGGGAAAATATTAAAAAAAATAATTAATTAAAAAAATCCATGATTTTTCAAAAGCGGTTTTTTTTTTTGTAAAAACTTTTGTTTTTTTTTTTTGTTTTTTTTTTTCAAATCTAGTTATTATTTCTCTTATTCCGGGAATGATATTTTTCATGGGAGAGAGTTCAATACTTAGTGCCTTCTCGGAATTAGGATAAAAATAACAACCACTGGAACAAAATTTTCAAATTTCTTGGGGGAGGGTTCAAGAACCAGATCTACTAAACCTGTATAGGCATTGTGGGTATAATTTGGGAAAATTTTTGAAATGTGCCTGAGGTGTTACATATAGTGAACCGAAGTATTCCTCTTCATCTAATAATAATAAAAATATACGAAAGTAACAAAAAAAAAAAAAAAAATAAATAAAAAAAATAAAGAAAATCGAAGGTTTATAAAAACTTTTTACGAATAATTTTTTTATCAAAATGTTTGCCTTTTGTGGGGGAGGTACTAGAAGGAGTGGACCGATATATCTCATCTTGCCACCAGATCTTGTTTTAGTAGAAATATTAGGATTTGTACAACTTGAAAAGAATCGAATGCCCTTTTCTCATTTTATGAGCATTTTTTGTTATTCAAAATTTTAACCCTTTTGTGGGGGAGGTACCAGAAGGACTGGTCTGACAAACTCCATATTTACAGCAGATCTTGTGTTGTTCGAAATATTAGGATGTGAGAAGTTCGGAAGGCATCGGATGCTTGTTTCACATATTATGAGCAGTTTGATTATTCTCTAAATTTTAACCCTTTGTGGGGGAGGTACCAGACAAAGTCGTCCGATATCCACCATCTTCGCGCCAGATCTTGTTTTAGTAGAAATATTAAGATGTGTAGAGTTTGAAAAGAATCGCATGCCTTATAAGCATTTTAGTAGCATTTTTTGTTATTAAAAATTTCAACCCTTTTGTGGGGGAGGTACCAGAAGGAGTGGTCCGACAAATTCCACATTCACAGCAGATCTTGTGTTGAAAGAAATATTGGGGTGTGTGAAGTTTAGAAGGCATTGGATGCATGTTTCACATTTTATTAGCAGTTTGCTTATTCACAAAATGTTAACCCTTTGTGGGGGAGGTACCAGAAGAAGTGGTCCGATATCCACCATATTCATACTAATTTTTGTGTTTGTGGAAATATTGGAATATATGAAATTTGAAGAGAATCGGAGGACTATTTCGCTTTTTATGAGCGTTTTGGTTATTCAAAATTTTAACCCCTTTGTGGGGGAGGTACCACCAGGAGTAGTCCGATATCTATCACCTTCACACCAGATCTTCTGTTGATAAAAAATATTGCGATGTGCCAAGTTTGAAAAGAATCGAAAACTTATTTCGTTTTTTATGAGGGTTTTAGTTATTCAAAATTTTGACCCCTTGGTGGGGGAGGTACCACTAGAAGTGGACCGATATCTATCATCTAGACACCAGTTTTTGTGTCAGTAAAGATATTGAGATGTGTGAAATTTGAAGAGAATCGGGGACTTATTTCGCTTTTTATGAGCGTTTTAGTTATTCAAAATTTTGACCATTTTGTGGGGAAGGTACCACCAGGTGTGGTCCGATATCTACCATCTTCGCACCAGATCTTGTTTTAGTAGAAATATTAAGATACGTACAATTTGAAGAGAATCGGGGGCTTATTTTGCTTTTTACGTGCGTTTTGGTTATTCAAAATTTTGACCCTTCAGTGGGGGAGGTACCACCAGGAGTGGTCCGATATCTATCATCTTCACAACAGCTTTTGTGTCAGTAAAAATACTAGAATGTGTGAGATATGAAGAGAATCGGTGGTTTATTTCGCTTTTTATAAGCGTTTTGGTTATTCAAAATTTTAACCCCTTTGTGGGGGAGGTACCAGAAGGAGTGGCCCGATATCTGTAACCTTCACATCAGATCTTCTTTTGACAAAAATATAGAGATGTGCCAAGTTTGAAAAGAATCTAATACTTATTTCGCTTTTTATGAGTGTTTTGGTTATTCAAAATTCTGACCCCTTTGTGGGGGAGGTATTAGAAGGGGTTGGTCGATCTCTACTTTCTTCGCACCAGATTTTGTGTTTATATAAATATTGATATTTGTTGAGTTTAAAACGAATTATTTAAAAATTTTGCCCCGTTATGGGGTAGGTACTAGAAGGGGTGAGCCGATATCTACCATCTTCACACCACATATTTTACTGGTAAAAATATTGGAATGCTTGAAGTTTAAAAAGAATCCGATGCCTTTTTCGCAATTTATGAAGAGTTTAGTTATACAACATTTTGTCGCCTTGGTGGGTGGTGAGGTACCAGAAGGGGTGGGTCGATATCTATAATCTTTGCATCAGATTTTGTGCTAGTAGAAACATTGGGATGTGTGATGTTTGGAAAGTATTGGACGTTTATCTCGATTTTTATGAGGATTTTGGTTATTCAAAAAAGTTTAACCTTTGTGGGGGAGGTACCCGAAGGAGTGGACTGATGTTCCACATCTCCGAACTCAATTTAAGATTAATAATAATATAACGATGTACCAAGTTTAAACCAAGTCGGATACTTCCTTCGTATACGGACTACGGATGGATACTCCTAGATCGCGTCCAAATGTCCTGAAAAAAAAATTGGTCCAAAGCGTCCTAGGGTCAAAAACCGTTATTTCGATAAGGCTCATTTTAGTCGTAAGAAATAATATATACCCCCTGTACCCCAATATCTGAGGGTATAAAAAATAACTTCTATTTATTTATTTATTTATTTATTTTTTTTGAAAATCTTGCAAAATGTCCTCCCTCTCGAATTGAATTTGCTGAATAGTCCTTGGGGTGTTGACCTAGGCTGGAAGGAATTTATTTTTATCATAATTCTGAATTCTAACTAAAGGACCGATATTTCCAAATGACCTTCCCAAAATATTTTTGCTTTTTTTACGACTGGGTACTCCATTTTACAATGAGTGCCTCCTTATCTAAAATTGGTACCGCGAATACAATGACGTATCCATTCTGCAAATTGCAAAAGTACAATTATTTATTTAATGCTTATCACCAGCCAACGTAGGCAACGAGCTTTCTCTGATAACGAAGGCGAAGGAGGTATTACAAATCATTGCTGATTGCACAAATGCTACGAAAATCGTTTGTCACGTTCGCCACCATTCCCATGTCCATCAAATGGGGCGGGGGATCAAATGGGTGGGGCAATAAATCAATTGCTAAATTCTTGTTTTTTTTTTTTTTTTTTTTTTTTTTTTTTGAAGAAGATTTCTGGTGTGGAAAAATTGATGAAAATCGGGGCTCATGGGCTCTTAGGAGGTCTTTTTGGAATTCGTCATTTCGTGTTGTTGTTGTTAGATATTTATTTATATATGGCATGTAATATATATACGGAATTGTTTTGCCTAATCAGACAATGCCTCAGATAGTTAGACATGTTGTCGCAAAAACAAAACTCGGAATTCATTATCTCTATTATCATCGCTGATAAGTGTTTTGAGCTGGGGCGTTGTTGTTGTTGCTGACTTTCTGATATGTTCCGAGGTTCTTTGATAACACCGTGACTTCTTCTTATCTGGAGATTCTTGGCTAATAATTACTTTTGTTTTTGTTTCTGTTTTTTTGTCTTTAGTTTTATTCTGGATAGAGAACATGGAAAATGACAAGAACAACAATAACACCAACAACAACATTAGTAGTTGATAAGTTTGGAATTCCAAAGCATTCCAGATAGTTAGTCACAGCGAGATATTTGTCAGATAACACCGTTTACATGAAAGCAATAAATTTTAGACTGGGGGGATTTAGGCCTGGCAAATTCCGGGGATGGGCAAATTTCAAGAAAATGTTACTCTGCAAAATATAAGCTAAGCAAACTATGTTTATTTAAAAAAAAAATATTTAAATAAGTTTTATGCTGACAAAGATTTTTTTAGAAAAAGTCATTACCGAGAAATTCGGAAAATCTAATTCAGCGAAAAATCCAACTGCCGTATTTTTTATTTTTATACCCCCTACCTTGGAAACGAAATGGATTAGATTGATAAAAATTTACTCAAATGTCTATTATGTCTGCAGGACTTTTGGTATTGAAAATGGGCCATGTAGGTCCACGTCTTCGTATAGGCCCCATATAACGTTATCTCCGGATATTCGGTATTTTGATGATTTTAGCGACATTATTCACCGGAACTGTTTCAAATTAGGTATTTGAAGTTCGAAATGGATACTACAGCCTCAGACAGAAAAATTGTCTGTGCAGGTCCACGTCTTCGTATAGCCCCCATATAACGTTACCTCCGGATATTCGGTATTTTGATGATTTTAGCGACACTATTCACGGGAATTGTTTCAAATTTGGTATTTGAAGTTCGTAATAGATACTACAGCCCATGCCAGAAAATTGTTTGTGCAGGTCCACCATTTATAACCCCCATGATACCTCCCTATATTCGGTATTTTGATGATTTTTGCCACATTTTTTCACGGATTTGTCTAAAAATTGGTATTTATCGGTCATAATGGGTTCTAGCTCTGGTGGCGAAACATTGTATGTATAGGTCCACGTCTTCGTATAGCCCCCATATAACGTTAACTCCGGATATTAGATATTTTGATGCTTTTAGCGACACTATTTACGGGAATTGTTTCAAATTTGGTATTTGAAGTTCGTAATGGATACTACAGCCTAAGACAGAAAATGGGCCATGTAGGTCCTCGTCTTCGTATAGCCCCCATATAACGGTACCTCCTGATATTCGGTATTTTGATGATTTTTGCCACATTATTCACCGGAATTGTTTCAAATTTGGTATTTGGAATTCGTAATGGATACTACAGCCTAAGACAGAAAATAGTCTGTGCAGGTTAACGTCTTCGCATAGCCCCCATATAACGGTACCTCCCTATATTCGGTATTTTGATGATTTTAGCGACATTATTCACCGGAATTGTTTTAAATTTTGTATTTGAAATTCGTAATGAATATTACAGCCTCTGACAGAAAATTGTCTGTGCAGGTCCACGTTTTCATGTAGCCCCCATATAACGTTACCTCCGGATATTCGGTATTTTGATGATTTTAGCGACACTATTTACGGGAATTGTTTCGAATTTGGTATTTAAAGTTCGTAATAGATACTACAGCCTATGCCAGGAAATTGTTTGCGTAGGTCCACGTTTTATAACCCCCATGATACCTACCTACATTCGGTATTTTGATGATTTTTGCCATATTTTTTCACGGATTTGTCTAAAACTTGGTATTTGTTGGTCATAATGGGTTCTAGCTCTGGTGGCAAAACATTGTATGTATAGGTCCACGTTTTGGTATAGCCCCCATATAACGTTACCTCCAGATATTCTGTATTTTGATGATTTTAGCGACATTATTTAACGGAATTGTTTCAAAATTGGTATTTGAAGTTCGAAATAGATACTACAGCCTAAGACAGAAAATTGTCTGTGCTGGTCCACGTCTTCGTATAGGCCATATATAACGGTACCTTCCGATATTCGGTATTTTGATGATTTTAGGGACATTATTTAACGGAATTGTTTCAAAATTGGTATTTGAAGTTCGAAATAGATACTACAGCCTAAGACAGAAAATGGGCCATGTAGGTCTACGTCTTCGTATAGGCCCCATATAACATTACCTCTGGATATTCGGTATTTTGATGATTTTAGCGACACTATTTACGGGAATTGTTTCAAATTTGGAATTTGAAATTCGCAATGGATACTACAGCCTAAGACAGAAAATTGTCTGTGCAGGTCCACATCTTCGTATAGCCCCCATATAACGGTACCTCCCTATATTCGGTATTTTGATGATTTTAGCGACATTATTCACCGGAACTGTTTCAAATTTGATATTTGAAGTTCGTAATAGATACTACAGCCTATGCCAGAAAATTGTCTGTGCAGGTCCACGTTTTATAACCTCCATGGTACCTCCCTATATTCGGTATTTTGATGATTTTTGAAACAATTTTTCACGGATTTGTCTAAAAATTGGTATTTATTGGTCATTATGGGTTCTAGCTCTGGTGGCAAAACAATGTATGTATAGGTCCACGTTTTGGTATAGCCCCCTTATAACGGTACCTCCCGATATTCGGTATTTTGATGATTTTAGCGACATTATTCACCGGAACTGTTTCAGATTTGATATTTGAAGTTCGTAATAGATACTACAGCCTAAGACAGAAAATTATTTGTGCAGGTCCACGTTTTATAACCCTCATGATACCTCCCTATATTCGGTATTTGGATGATTTTTGCCACATTTTTTCACGGATTTGTCTAAAAATTGGTATTTATTGGTCATAATAGGTTCTAGCTCTGGTGGCAAAACATTGTATGTATAGGTCCATGTTTTGGTATAGCCCCCATATAACGGTACCTCCGGATATTCAGTATTTTGATGATTTTTGCCACATTTTTCACCGGAACTGTTTCAAATTTGATATTTAAAGTTCGTAATGGATACAACAACCTATGCCAAAAAATTGTCTGTGCAGGTCCACGTTTTATAACCTCCATGGTACCTCCCTATATTCGGTATTTTAATGATTTTGGCTACACTATAAAGATATTTTTTTCAAGTTTCGCATTTGAATATTGTAATAGCTTATGACAAAAGTTGCCTACGCAGGTTCAAGTCATCGTATAGACCCTAATGTACGGCTACATTCGACCGACACATAAGACAGAAGACAGAATTTTTAACGGATTTTTTTTTTTTTTTTTTTTGAAAATTGCCAAATTTTTACCAAATGGTGGAAGATATTCAAAGATCGACCCGGCCGAACTTAGAGCTTTTTTACTTCATTTTTTTTTTAATTATTTATTTATTTATTTTTTTTTTTTTATTTTTAATTTTTTTCTTTTTTTTTTTTTTTGAAAAAAAGAAATCAGCTATGGTTTTTGATAACAAATTGGATGGATAAATTAAATTTTCCACAGAGAGATTAAATTTTTTTCCATTCATAATATCGATTTGAGAAACTTTCGATTTCCATCCCCCACCCCCTCTTTCCTCTCACCCCATTCTGCTCCCATTCCCTTTCCTCTAAAAAATATCTCCAAACATGAAGTTATTTTAAGAATTTCGAAGAGGCTCCTCCTAGACCTTGAACCTTGTGGCTTCTAATAATAAAACACACACAGAAGTTTCTAAAGCCCCAACGAACAAACATTCATCTAATCTAAATGAGCATAGAAAACGCTCACAAAAAAAAGAAAAAAAAAACAAAAATAATGAAGCATTAACATCTGTTTTACGACGCTGGCAGAGCTTGATTTTAATTTGCGATGACAAGTCGACTGCATTAACCCAATTTCCGACATTAAAGTTTTGTTGTTGTTGCTGCCTTTTTTACATTTACTGTGCGCATTCCACACATGCCTGCTGACTGGCTGGCAGTTCGTTTTCCTTGCTCTGCCCTCCATTTGACTCTTCTTCCTCCGAGCCGGGAGAATACACAACAAGAAGCTTCATTTTTTTATATTCCAATGCGAAACATAATTTCAACATGGGCTGGGACAGACAATGTGTCTTTCTTATTTGCTATTGGTGTGTGTGTCTTCCACTCCTGCCTGCCATGGCTGGTCGCCACTGAAGCGTGGAATATGTGAGTGCGCGCGTAACGAAAATCAAACGTCAAAACGCATCTTTACTCATCAATCAAAATGATTTGAAAAAGGGAAATCAGTGAAAAAAATATCAGAGACACAAGATCTGGATTAAGACTGGGTAGAGCTGAATTCCGTTTTCAAATCCAGCAAAGATTTTCTATAAAAATCGATAGAATTTTGCTCTTGAAAGGCTCAATTTAGCAAAAATGTTAACCCTCAGCCATATGGCCCACAGCTACAGAGGGTATATATCATTTTTTTCAACCTAAACATACCTTATAGAAATAACGGACTCAGACTCTTTGGACCAAATCCATTTCAGAACATTTAGAGTATCAAGGAGGTTCCTCCGTACTTTTCGAGGGAAGTATCCGGTTTGGTCCAAACTTGGAACATGGTAATATTTTCATCATATTTAGAACAAGTTCTGAGATGGGCAATATCGGTCCACATCTTCCGGTGCTCCCACACAAAGGGTTAAAATTTTTGAATAATTATAACTCTCACAAAATGCAAAATAACCATCCGATTCTCTTCAAAATTCACACATCCAAATATTTCAATCAACACAAGATCTGGTGTGAAGATGGTAGATATCGGCTCATACCTTATGGTACCTCCCTCACAAAGGGTCCTAATTTTTGAATAACCAAAGTACTCATAAATTACGAAATAAGCATCCTATTACTTTCAATTTCGGCACATCCCAATATTTCTGTCAGCACAATATCCGACATGAAGATGGTAGATATCGGCTCATACCTTATGGTACCTCCCACACATAGGGTCAAAATTGTTGAATAACCAAAATACTTATATATTGCGAAATAAGCATTCAATTTCTTCAAATTCGGCACATCCCAATATTTCCATCAACACAAGATCTGGTGTAAAGGTGGAAGACATAGGTTCACTCCTTCTAGTACCTCCCCCACAAAGGGGTTACAATTTGGAATAAACAAAATGCTCATAAAATACAAAATCAGCACCGAATTCTCTTCAAATTCCACACACCCCAATGTTTCTATTAACACAAGATCCGGTATGAAAAGGAAAGGTATCGGTCCATCCATTCTGGTACCTTCCCCACAGCCGGTCAAAATTTTTAAATAAATTTAACTTTCAGAAAATGCGAAATAACCATCCGATTCTCTTCAAATTTCACAAAACGCAACATTTTTAATAACAAAAGATCTGGTGTGAAGACAGGACGTATCGGTTTACTCCTTCTGGTACCTCCCCCACAAAGGGGTTAAAATTTTAAATATTTGAAATGCTCATAAAATTTTAAATAAGTATCGGATTGTTTATAAACTTCTCACATGCCAATATTTCTGCCAGCACAAGATTTGCTGTGAATACGGAATTTATCAGACCACTCCTTCTATTACCTCCCCCTCAAAGAATCAAACATTTTGAATAATTTTAACTCTCAACAAAATCCGAAAAAGGCATTCGATTCTCTTAAAATTTCATATATCCTAATATTTCTATCAATACAAAATTTTGTGTGAAGATGGTATATTTCGGTCCATTCCTTCTGGTACCTCCCCCACAAAGGGGTCGAAATTTTGAATAGCCAAAATGATAATAAAATGCGAAATAGGCATCTGATTCTATCTAAACATCACACATCGCAATATTTGAAACAACACAAGATCTGGTGTGAAGATGAGATATATCGGTCCACTCCTTCTAGTACCTCCCCCACAAAGGGTCAAGATTTTTTTAATAATTGCCACTCTCATAAAAAAAAACGAAAAAGGCATGCGATACCCTTCAAATTTCATATATTCCAATATTTATATAAATACAAGACCTGGTGAAAAGATGGGACATATCGGTCCACCCCTTCTAGTACCTCCCCCACAAAAGGGTTAAAATATAAAATTTAAAATTCCTAAAACGCGAAATAGGCATCAGATTCAGGTTTTCATAAAAAAACTCAACTCAGCGAAATGTCTTAATTCTCGATCATATTTTTCTTCCACGCAGGTATTCCACCCCAATGATTAATTCACATCTTCCAGAATTTATTGTTTAAGCAAATCTTAAAAAAGTCTTTACAATTTATGGACACTAAGAAAACGACGAAAATGAACAAAACAAATACCTATGATAAACAAAACAGTAGCCATTTATTTAAAAAAAAAATTAAATATTGTTAATCCCAATTTCACACCGATAAGTGTGATAGCAAGCTACGACGTTCTTACGTGCTTTATTTCTGCTCAATTCCAAAATTTAACTCACTTGCCAGCTGCCGGCAAAACATCCAGACTTTGTACATCTTCAGCACTTTTGATTACACGACAAAGTAATATTTTTTTGTTTTCTTATTTTCTTTGAAAAAAAACAAAGATAAAAACCAAATTTTATGCATGAGTCTTTTTTTGTTTTTCATTTTCTTTTTTTTTTTTTTTTTGGCTGCCAAAAAAACAACACCGAAAAGTCAAAACAAACACACTCAAGATATTCAAGGTCACCTCCTGCGCACAACACACAAGAATCACTCAGTCACAAACACACACTCACCCAGCCAGCCACACATCCCCAAGAGCTGCTATGCATTTGATAAATGACTGTGTGGATGACTAACATTTGTGTTGTTATTGCTTTCTGTTTTGTCTTGTTCGGGGGAATGCATAAAAGCGCAGGCGCAACATGGCCAACAATGAACAATGGGATCCCGAAACAAGTCAGCAAGGAACCGCAGCAGCAGCAACGGCAACACGAATTTGGTGACCTTCAACTTCAGCAAACAACAGAATTGCCAAATCCAAAAACACTCAGCTAACAACAACAACAACAACAAATACATTCTAAGTTAATGCAAAAAAATCAACAGAATTCAAATATATCCCCACATTTGCCACTTATCCCCCCCTGATAATGCATTCACCAAAAAGATACAATTGTTTCTTATTCTCTCATTGGGCACAGAGAAAAAGGAGAATTTACCGGCATTAGTTGTGTTTTTCCCTTATCTCTGCTCCAAAATCTCATCAACAACAACAGCATACACCTTCTCATAACAACACGAAAACATAAACACACGAATCAGCCATGGCATATCATATAATGAAGGGGGAGAGTCGTGTTTACTTTGGAGAGCAGTCAGAGTGGGCTACCCAAATAGCAAAATATAGTCGACATAACTACACACCAATACACGACTCTCGTTTTTTTTTTTTTGCAGTGGTCGTTTGGCTCCCCCACAACAAACGAAGTGTGGATACCAGTCTCTGTGGTACTGTGTGTGTGTGCATTGTTGTTATTTAATATTTCATTTGAAGAATATCGGTGTGTCTCTTTGGCTGCTCTCTCTTTTACTGTTTGGGCTTGTTTTTCTCATTATCGGGGGAGAAGAAAACGAAGAGCCAGAGTTACAAAATAACTTTGCAAAGAATTAACAGAGTAACCACAAAAGCCGAGCTCTAACCATTTGTGGGTTGGACACACGAACGGAAACGGCGTGTGTTGTTTTGTTATTGTATGGGGTAAAACACATGCATGCATGTTTGTGTAGTTGCCAAAAGTGTTGATGTTATAAAGGGGAGATGTTCTATTGAATTCATAACACCCTGTTGAGAGAAGGAATTGCGAGAATGGAAAACAAATTATGGAAAAGAAGGGATTTAAGGGATTTATTTAATGGGGTAATGATGGGTATGTTTTAAAGGGATATTATTTTAATTCGATTATTACTTTATCAATATTTTGTCAAAACTATTATTGCGATTATAGGTATTTTTTTATACCCTTCACCGTAGTATGGAGGTTATATTATGTTTGTCATTCAGTTGGTGACAGATGGAAATATAAATTTTAGAACCCATAAGGTATATATGTTCCTGATCAACATAAAATTCTAGATCGATTTAGTGAAGTCCGTTCGTGTATCTGTCTGTCCGTCCGTGTGTAGACACAACCATTGCTTCCGAACAAAATGAAGTAGGTTGATAAAATTTTCTTCAGACGAGTTTTAGATCTGCAGCATTTTTGGTAATGAAAATGGGCTACATTGGCCCACATTTGCGTATAACCCCCATATACCTCGCGATTTTCGGTATTTTGAAGGCTTCTACCATTGTTTCTAAACAAATTAACTGAAACTTGGGAATTGGGATTCTCGGTAGGTCTGTTCTATACTCGGGAAAAATATTCGCTATAGGTCCACTAATTGGTATAGGCCTCATGCAACGGTACGTCCCGATTTTCGGTATTTTGAAGCGTTTCTGCAACAGTTTCCAACCAAATTAGCTGAAACTTAACATTTAGGGTTCTCTTCCTGCGAAAAATATTCGCTGTGGGTCTACTAATTGGTATAGTCCTTATATAACGGTACCTCACGATTTTCAGTATTTTTAAGATTTCTGCCACAATTTCCAACGAATTTAGCTGAAACTTGACAATTGGTGTTCTCGGTAGGTCTGTTCTCTCTCTGAAAAAAATGTTCGATTCAGGTTCACTAATTAGTATAGCCCCCATATAACGGTACCTTCCGATTTTCGGTATTTTGAAAGTTTTAGCCACGATTTCCAACAACATTAGCTGAAGATTAGGGTTATCGGTAAGTCTGTTCTCTTCCTGCTATGGGTCTACTGATTGGTATAGTCCCCATATAACGAAAGCTCTGATTTTCGGTTATTTGAAGGATTCTGCCACAATTTACAACCAAATTGGCTGAAACTTGACAATTGAAGTTCTTGATAGGTCTATTCTCCCCCTGCATAAAATATTCGCTACGAGTCCACTTATTGGTACAGGCCCCATATAATGGGGTCTCCCGATTTTCGATATTTTGAAAGATTCTGCCACAATTTCTTACCAAATAAAATGAAACTCGACATTTGGGGTTCTCGGTAGGACTATTCTCTCCCTGCAAAAAATATTCGCTACAGGTGCACAAATTGGTATTGAAACGGTACCTCCCGATTTTTAGTGTTTTGAAGATTTCGGCCATAATTTCGAACCAAATCAGCTGAAACTTGACAATTGAGATTCAAAGTAGCTCTGTTCTCCACCTGCAAAAAATATTAGCTATGGGTCCACTAATTGGTATAGTTTCCATATAATGGTTCCTCCAGGGGTCAAAATTTTGAATATCCAAAATGTTCATAATATGCGAAATAAGCATCCGATTCTTTCGAAACTCCACACATGCCATTATTTCTACTAACACAATATCTGCTGTAAAGATCGTAGTAATCGGCTCATCACTTCTGGTAGCTGTCCCACAAAGGGTCTAAGGTTTTGAAAAATTGTACCTCTCATAAAATGCGAAAAATGCATCCGATTCTTTCAAAACTCCACACATTCCAATTTTTTTACTACTACAAGATTTGGTGTGAAGATGGTAGATATCGGCCCACCACTTCTGGTACCTGCCCCACAAAGGGTCTAATTTTTTGAAAAATTATAACTCTCATTAAATGCGAAAAATTCATCCGCTTCTTTCTAAACTCCGCATATTCCAATATTTCTACTACGACAAGATTTAGTGTGAAGATGGTAGATATTGGCCCACAACTTCTGGTAGCTGCCCCACAAAGGGGTCAATATTTTGAATAACGAAAATGCTCATAAAACGGAAAATAGGCCTCAGATTCTTTTCGAGATTTCGCATATAGCAATATTTTTATTGACAAAAAATCTGGTGTGAAGATGGTGGATATTGTTCTACTCCTTCTAGTACCTCCCCCACAAAGAGGTCAAAATTTTTGAAAAATTATAACTCTCATAAAATACGGAAGAAAGCATTGGCTCCTCTTCAACTTTCACACAATCCAATATTTCTTGCAACACAAGGTCTGGTGTGAAGATGGTATGGATGGTGATATAGGTCTACTCCTTCTGCTACCTCCGCCCACAACTGGTCGAAATTGTTGAGTAATAACTCGCATAAAATGCGAAAGCAGCATCCGATTACTTTCCACTAATTATTATAGCCCCCATATAACGGTACCTCCCAATATTCGATATTTTTGAGGATTTTAGATACTATTTTTTAACCGAATTATCTCAAACTTGGCATTTTATGTTAGTGGTAGGCACCACTTTCTATGGCAGATAATTGGCTGTGAGGGTACGCGTTTTTGCATAGGCCCCATATCAGTGTACCCTCAGATATTCTGAATTTTTCAACGCTTCTTCCAAATGCTTTTTTCATATTTTTTATATTTTTCTGTTCTTATTCTTTTAATATTAATGTGGCTTTTTATTTTGGATTTCCTTCCAAATCCTTTTTTCGGCTTTTTATATTTTTATGTTCTTGAGTTTTAATATTTATGTGATTTTTTTATTTTCCCTTTCTTTCCAAATTCTTTTTTGTTTCTCCTTTTTATATTTATGTGATCTTGGTTTTTAATATTTCTGTGATTTGCTTTTTTTCAAAATATATATTTTTTTAAATTATTTTTATTTTCTATTGTTTACAAATTCCAAATTCTTTTTTTTTTCTCCTTTTTAAATTTATGTCTTCTTGGTTTTTAATATTTCTGTGATTTGTTTTTTTTTTTTTTTTTCAAAATATATATATTTTTTTAAATTATTTTTATTTCTTATTATTTACACATTTGCCAAAAACCCTCCATTGAACCCTTACTGTAGGGTATCGCCAGTTAACTTTCACGTTTGCGCCGTTAATGTAACCCTAAGGCTGAGAATTATGTCTCAAATGCTGTGTTTTATTCTGTTATAAGAATACAATTAGAAATAGTATGAGAGAGAGAGAGCGGGAGACAAGTGGCTGTGTGTCTGTGGCTTGCCCAATGGTGGTGGTTTTGCCGCTTTGCCACCACTGAAAATTATAATGAAAGAATTACTGTTAACTTTACCCCTAAAAGTGTGGTGTGTTTCAATTGCAAACGAACGAAGTTTTACTTTGTTAATGTCTATGTGTGTGTGTGTGATTTCCGTTCACATTTCCTCCCTCGTTTAATTTGTGTGTTGTGTTTTATTTTCCAAAAGAAAACAAAGTTATTAAGTCTTTGACTTGTCGGTGGTGGTGGTGTTGTTGTTTTGCTCTCCATCTCACACAAAATGTATGGCATACAATATTTTACGGTTAATGGGTGGCTTTTGTGTGAGCTCTCTCTCTCTCTCTCTGCCATGCTCTCTGTGCTGTGTTGTGTTTTGGTTTGGTGTTTTTTTTTTTGCTTCTTCTTTTGGTGGAGTATGCGCCTTTTGCCATTGTGTGTGAATGTTTTTGTTTTGATATGAGAACAAATACGCACAATGTTTCGATGTATGTCTCGTTGGTGGTCGTTCGGTCTGTAGGTCGGTCGGTAGGTCGTTTATTCGTTTGTTTGTTGTCAAGTTTTGCTGTTGTTCACTTTTTGCTACAAGTCAGTTCTTTTTAAGTTGTAGCCATGGTCGTACGTACTACATAGAGCCCTCCCCGAGAGACAGCCAGCCAGCCAGCCAGCCATGTGTGCTAGAAGTAGAGAGTAAAACAAAAACAACAATAAAAAAAACATAAACACTTGAACTCGTGAAGGAGAAAAAAAAACAAACTTTTTGGATACTTTGAAAATAAAAAAAAAATAAAAACAATTTTTTTTTGTTAGAAAAACCAAGAGAGTTTGAAAAAAAAGAGAGAGAGAGAGAGAGAGAGAGTGCTAGCCATTGTGTGTGGGAATATATTGGCCTAACCTCTCAAACGCCCCCTCGTAAATGAAACGAATGAAATGATATATCATTTGACTTTCGTTAGAGTTGTTGGCGTTCGTTCTCATTACAATTTCAACTGAGTTCTGAGTGTGTGTGTGGCCGGCCGTTTCGTGCTGTTAATTCTCTGTGGATTTTCATTAGATATTCGGACGCCCAAGTGAGCAAACGTAGAGCAAAAGCAAGCAAGCAAGACTCATCACACTCATAACAAACGCTTTCAGTTCTTCCCAAAAAAAAACCCCGACCCCCCTACCCCATCCCTGGTGTGTTGGGTATTTACAATGTATTAGAATCCGAATCCGGTAGATAGAACAAGAAGAGCAGCGCATTGTTTTTGTTGCTGTTGTCTCTATGCATGGATGTGTGTGTGTGTGTGTGTGTCAGCTGTATGAACATTGTTCGTTCGTATTTTTTCGCAAGTGTTAACGTCGAACGCTCAGTTTGATTTTAAGCGTTTATTTAAAAAGCTGAAATCGTCGCGTAAGCAACACTCGTGCTAGCGCTAAACTTGGAATATTTGAAAATTACAAAACAAATAAAGCAAACGATTTGAAAGTCCCACAAATAAATGGAATTAATAGAATCTATGTTTTGAAAAAGAGAAAAAAATCAAAAGAAAGAAGAAATAAAATTCTTAGAAATCCAGTGACCTCTTGACCAATGGCCTGTTATTAAAACTCCAATTGGAAGTGTTGCCATAGCAATCGAGTTTTCCTTAGAAAAAAAATCTGTGCAATATACAAAAAAAAAAAATGAAAATGGTCATGCTGTAGTCCTTAAAGTCCCCCGAAAAGTCTTCTCAGAGAAGGGAGATTTTTTGAAATAAAAATACCAATTTAAGAAAAAATTTAATAACAAAATTGAAAAAGTGCCTAAAAAATATTTCAAAAAAAAAAATACAAAAACAGGGATTAAAGGGAAATTACAAAAAACCAAATACTCCCCCCTCTCCCCGGAAACACCAAGTGCAATTTTTACACAAAAAAACCAACAACAAAAAATGTTATAAAATTTAAAACAAAAAAACAACAATGTTAACCACAGTGCCCTTATTGAAAGAAAAACAACAACAACAAAAGCTATGAAAAATAACAACAACAACGATACAAATGTTTAAAATATAAGAAAAAAAGAAGAACAACAAAAACCAAACCGGCTTGGCCTTATTTTTTTATTAATGAAAATATTAAAAAAAATAATATTGAAAAAAAAAATATAAAAAACTGCAAAAACTTATATAATTTACTTCATCTTTATCTCCATGTGAATATATTATATATAAAATATATATATACAAAAGTGCCTACAATTTGTGTATCTGTGTGTGCGTGCGTGTGCATTTCATTATTTAATTGTTATTATTTTTTTATTAATACTACATCAAAGCAAAAATTATTGCATCTCCTCACAACAACAACAAAAGATATAATAAATTTTAATCATTTGGAAATTTTATTAAACACCTTCGCCGCCTCAGCCCCTTGCTTTTTTCCAGAGCAAGCTATCAAACAGCTGTTTTGTTTACCAATCAATCAGCTGTTTACTCTCTCCGGATATTAATTCAACGGTAAGTACTCTTACCCAAACACACATACATACATACATATACACACACTCATATTGCAAAAACAAAAAAACAAAACACCTTTGAGAGGATAGGCTTAATTTATTGGGGGGCCAATAGATTTTGGAAAATCTAATTGGGGGAATTTGATGAATTTTTTTTTTAGTGGAGAAAAAAATTGTTGGAAAAAAAATGAAAATATAAGGGAAAGTAGATAATAAATTTTGGGGTTACAAATTTTAAGAAAAAAAAAAATAAAATTTAGGAATTAAATAAAAAAAATAAAAAAAAAATAAAAATAAATAAATAAATAAATAAATAAATAAAAAACTTAAATTCAAAATTTGGGAAATTTTGATGAATATTTTTATCGAGGGAAATGTTTTTGGAAAAATCTTAAAATATAAGGGAAAATATATTTCCACTGAAAAAAATAAAAATAAATTTGCGAACAAAAATTCAGAAAAAAATGGAAATTTATAATTCCAGCAAATTATGCAAGTAGAAAAAAAATAGAACACATGTATTGGCGTTTTTTTAAGTTTAAAATGCCAAGTAACCTAAAATAAAGGGACAAATTGCTCCCTCTTCCACACTTTTAGGAATATTCGGATAAGAATTCCACAGAATCAGTAGATTTTAGGTATATGATGCCTTTGGCAATATTTGAGAAAAGAATATGAAGAATCTTTGGGTCAACAATTTTAACCTTCAAGCGGGTCAAGAAATGGGTCTTTTGGACCCTTCTTTCAAAATATATATTTTTTTTTGGAATGTTTGGATTTAGATTCCTTAAAATCCGTTGATTTTAGATATATAAAGTCTTAAGCAATATTGCAGATAACAATACAAGCTTTAATTTTTAGAATGTTTTAACCTTCAAGCGAGCTCACAAAGGAGTCTTTTTTGGTCCTCCTTTCAAAATAAGATTTCTTGACATTTCTGGACTACATATTCCTTTAAATCCGCTGATTTTAGGTAAATAAGGTCTGAAGTAAAATTGCCGTTTACCATGTGAGAATTATTTTTGTAGAATATTTTAAACCTCAAACGAGTCGCCAAAGGGGTCTTTTTGGTCCCTCTTTCAAAATATGTTTTTTTTCGGGATTTTCGGATTCTTTGGAATCCGTTTATTTTAGGTATATATCGTCTTTGACAATATTATAGATAACAATACGAGGCTTATTTTTGTAGAACATTTTATTCCTCAAGCGAGTCAATTAAGGGGACTTTTTGGTTCTATTTTGAAAAAATCACAAAAAATCCCTTTAAATGGCATCGTAGCTAGTCAAAATATCCTACAAAATTATCTGTCATGAAATCTATAGGTCCCAGAAGACATCAAAAGTCTAAATCTTACCTAAACGATAGGAATTCATATATATTAAAAACTAATTTTAGGGTTAAATCCTACTCCCACGAGTTTATGCCAAAATTTCCAAAAACGCATGATTTTAGAAGTATAACGTAAAAGAGAGCAGTATTCCTCATCAAATTTCGCTATAAGTTGCCGAAGAAAGGAAATCTCTATTTCCAAGGCTTATATAATAAATATATTCCAAAAAAACCGAAAATTGTTGCTAGTTTTTTTAAGCATTTTTTTCTTGGGCCTTTTTTTTTTGAATTGAGGCCTGAAAGTAGCATAAAATTTTGTTTAAGGTGAAAAGCGTTAGGGACAAAAATATTCTTCACCAAATTTCACTAAAAGTCACCGAAGAAAGGAAATCTATATTTCCACTGTATTTCCAAAAATAGTACAATCAATGTTCCCAAAAAAAAAAAAAGCCGAAAAAATTTCTTAATTTTTTCCAAACAAATTTCCTCCGACTTTTTTCGAGTTGGAGCCTAGAAATAACATACAATTTCGTTTTAGGTCAAAGGTATCAAAGACAGAAATATTCTGCATTAAATTTCACTATAAGTCACCACAGCAAAGAAATCGCTATCTCCACTTCATAACATATAAATATTTCCATCAATGTTCCCAAAAAAAAAAACCAAAATATTTGCTAATTTTTTCGAGCAATTTTTTTACGGACTTTTGTCGAGTTAACGCCTGAAAGTAGCATAACAGTTCGTTTTAGAGGAATTATATCAGAGGCAAAAATATTCTTCACTAAATTTCACTATAAGTCACCAAAGAAAGGATATCTCTATTCCCACTTCATTGCAAAAAAAAATAACGAAAATATTTCCAAATTTTTTGGAACAATTTTTTCTCTTTTTTTTCGATTTGATGCCTGAAACTAACATAAAAGTTCGTTCTATGTAGAAGGAGTCAAAGACAAAATATTCCTAATCAAATTTCACTATAACTCACCACAGAAAAGAAATCTGTATTTCCAATGCATATGGAATAAAAAATATTTGCACCAATATTCAAAAAAAACCAAAAATATTTTTTTTTTTAACAATTTCTTCACTTTTTTTGAGTTATGGCCTGAAAGTAACATTAAATTTCGTTTTAGAAGAAAGACACCAAAGACAAAAATATTCCTCATCAAATTTCATTATAAGTCTTCAAAGAAAATAAATCTCAATTTGGCAATCAATTGTGGCATCAATATTGCCCAAAAAAATCCCGAAAATATTTCTTAAATTTTTTGGAACATTTTTTCTCGGACTTTTTTTGATTTAGAGCCTGAAAGTAACCTAGAATTTCATTTTAGGCAGAAGATGTCAAATCCAAAAATATTCTGCATCAAATTTCACTATAAGTCACTTAAGAAAAGAAATCTCTATTTCCACTTCGTAGCATCAAATATTAGCATCAATATTGACCAAAAAATCTCGAAATTATTTCTTACATTTTTTTCGAACATTTTTCCTCGGACTTTTTTGAATTGAGTCCTGAAGGTATCATATAATGTAAGTTTAGGTGAAAGGCATTAAAGACAAAAATATTCTGCATCAAATTTCACTATAAGTCACTTAAGAAAAGAAATCTCTATTCCCACTTCGTAGCTTCAAATATTAGCATCAATATTGCCCAAAAAATCCCGAAAATATTTGTTAAATTTTTTGGACCATTTTACCTCGGACTCTTTTTGACTTAGAGCCTGAAAGTAACACAAAATTTAGTTTTAGCTTGAAACAGCCAAAAGAGGAAATGTTCTACACAACATTTCACTCGAAATCTCAGAATAAACCATATATCTAGCGGCTATAGTTTTTAAGATAATTACATTGAAAATATACGAACTACAAATTAAAATTATGTGTCTGCCCCACAAGAAAATTTAACACGTTTTAAATCTAAGTCAAAATCTCCCATTGTACTTCATTTTTTGGAAAAAATGTCAAAAGAAGAAATATTCTACACAAAATTTCATTATGGATCTCAGAATAAACCATATATCTAGCGGCTATAGTTTTAAAGATAATTACATTGAAAATATATGGACTACAAGTTAAAATTATGTGTCTGCCCTCACAAAAAAATTTAACACATTTTAAATCTAAGTCAAAATCTCCCATTTTACTTCATTTTTTGGGAAGAGTATCAAGAGAAGAAATATTCTACACAAAATTTCATTATGAATCTCAGAATAAACCATATATCTAGGGGCTATAGTTTTTGAGATAATTATATTGAAAATATACGAACTACAAGTTAAAATTATGTGTCTGCCACCACAAGAAAATTTAACACGTTTTAAATCTAAGTCAAAAACTCCCTTTAAATTTCATTTTTTGGAAAAAGTGTCAAAAGAAGAAATATTCCACACAAAATTTCATTATGAATCTCGGGATAAACCTTATATCTAGGGGCTATAGTTTTTACGATAATTACATTGGAAATGTATGCACAACAGGTGAAAATTATGTGTTTGCTCTTTTCACATGATAGTTGAACACCTTTCCAAACCAAGCCACAAACTCCCTTCAAACTTCATTTTTGGGGAAAAATATCAAAGGGAGAATTATTCTGCACAAAATTTGACTATAAATCTCAGAATAAACCATATATCTAGGGGCTATAGTTTTTACGATAATTACATTGGAAATGTATGCACAACAGGTGAAAATTATGTGTTTGCTTTTTTCACATGATAATTGAACACCTTTCCAATCCAAGTCAAAAACTCCCTTTAAACTTCATTCTTTGGGGAAAATGTCAAAGGAAAAAATATTCTACACAAAATTTTATTATGAATCTCAGAATAAACCATATATCTAGGGGCTATAGTTTTAAAGATAATTACATTGGAAATATATGAACTACAAGTTAAAATTACGTGTCTGCTTTTTTCACATGATAATTGAACACCTTTCCAATCCAAGTCCAAAACTCCCTTTAAACTTCATTTTTTGGAAAAAATGTTAAAAGAAGAAATATTCCACACAAAATTCTATTATAAATCTCAGAATAAACCATATATCTAGGGGCTATAGTTTTTACGATAATTACATTGGAAATGTATGCACAACAGGTGAAAATTATGTGTTTGCTCTTTTCACATGATAATTGAACCCCTTTCCAATCCAAGTCCAAATCTCCGTTTAAACTTAATTTTTTGGGGAAAATGTCAAATGAAAAAATATTCTAGATCAAATTTCAGGGTGAGTCTCTGAACAAAAGAAATTTGTATATTTAATATCTACCATGAAAAAATATCTGCAATTTTTGTTAATAAAAAACATTGTTTATTTTTGACAACATAAACACTTTTTCTCTTTTCTTCTCTTCTCTATTTTTTTACTATAAATTTTCTTGGCATTTAAATTTTTCTTAAGAAAAATATAATTATTTTTACTAGAAACATATATTCAGCAAAATTTTCCCTACTAGTTACTGTTTTCCCAGAGATCTATCCCATCCAGCAAAGTCTTGTTCTGGGGGGAACCCCCCAATTCCTGACAATTTTTATGGGAGCTCTATCTACTCAACAAAATTTTCCAAATGGCTTTAATTTTAAAATATTGCCAGGCAATATATCTCGAATCGTAAAAGTGTCACAAAACCTTAACACTCGGGTGTAAAAGTGCTCTTGCGAACTTGGCACCAAATCCCCATAGCTAATTTTCTTTTTCGATTCTTAAGGAAGTAATTAAAACTAATTTATGTATTTTTGAATTATTTTTATTTTAAAAACAGAAAAAATAGATAAATATACATAAAAGACACACACGTTGACAGGGTGAAAATTCGAATACAAAGTGTGAGTTGCGTCAAAAAATATTCGTATGTTGTTGTTGTTATAAGGCAGCTGGCCGCAAAGAAACAGAATTTCTAACAGGTGTTTTATTTTCCCTCAAAATTTTAATTCAAATATGAATTTTCCGCTTGTGTGTCTGTGTGTGTGAAAATCGAGAGCATCCAAGAAAATCCCATGACAATTTGGTTGGTCGGTCGGTCGGCTGGGTCGCACTTCGTTTTTATTTCACATTGTTTGGATTCCAAAAATTAATAAATTAGCAGGGGATTAGTTTAACGGGCAATTTCATCAGTCCGTCATCACATGTGAGTTGTTGTGAAAAATGTTTTTCGAATTTTTTTTTCGATTTTTTTTTTTCATTGAAGAAAAAAAAATCGAAAAACTAATATCAAAACTTTTAATCCTCCCCCCAACAAAATATGGCTGCCTTGAGCATAATTTATTTGAAACACACGCGTTCGATGGAATTTTTTCAATTAAAAATGTTCACGTTTTTTGGGGGTGGGGGGTGGATGGTGTGAAATCTAACACCATGTTCGTATGCCGGTGTGTGTGTGTGTGAGAGTGTTCTCTCCAAATTTTGCAAGTGCGAAATTTTGATTTTTTCCAAAATTAATACCTAAAGCAACTAGATTTTATTTTCCGTATATTTTTTTTTTTTTTTTTTCAAAATGTTTATTTGTTTACAAATTTAAACGATTACAGTTGGTGCCAAATCGTGTTGGAAACACAATCGATGGCAAAAGAAAAAATCTGTTTATTTTTGAATACCAAAAATAGTTTATGTGATTTATAATATGAACATTTCGAGTTGGTTTTCCTTTTTGGCGAGATAAGGAAGGAAAGAGTTTTTCAATAGGAAAACTGAAAACAGCGAAGATTTTCCGTTGAAAATTAGAATTTAGCAGGGTATTCCCTAAGAAATGTCTTTAGGATATCTCCTGAAATGGTCTAGTTTTGGAAAAAATACTTTAGAGGCAATTTAGATCAAAAATACCTTTGAAAGATATTTTAGTTGCAGAAATATTCCGCAAAAACCTTCAAGGGAAAAGAGATACTTTTCCAGGTCTTCTGTCAATAAAGATGGTCCTCTCATAGGTCCTCTAAACAAGGGAAGACTTTAATATGCTTTTAATTTCTCTAGAATTCCTGCGAGCACCTCAAATAACCTCCAATTTGAAAGAAGTTCTTGAAAAAATAAATCTTTTTGAAAAGCTTCTGTCAGCAAAGATGATTTCTCGTAGGTCTTCAGGGGGAGTCACTTTATGTAGAGGTCATATAAACCAAAATGTTCCTTAATAGATATTTGCTTTGGAGAAAAAAATCCGCAAAGACCTTCAAAGGAAAAGAAATTCATTTGAAAATCTTCTGTCAATAAAGATGACTTCTAATAAGTCTTCTACGGAAAAAATACATTCTATAGCCTTTCAACTTTTTTGAAGGAACTCTAAGAGGCCTTAAACTGTCTCAAATAGACTTTCAACTTCTTTAGAAGATCTATGAGAGTTTTGAATTCTCTGAAGGTTGAAATTGCCCTTGAGAGGCTTTAGATTCTTTTATAATATCTCCAAAAATGTTCTGGTTGTAGGGGAGTCACTTTATGTAGAGGTCATATATTTGCTTTGGAGAAAAAGTCCGCAAAGACCTTCTAAGGAAAAGAAATTCATTTAAAGAGCTTTTGTCAATAAAAATGACTTCTAATAAGTCTTCTATGGAAAAAAGTTATTTTATAGTCTTTCAACTTTTTTGAAGGAACTCTAAGAGGCCTTAAACTGTCTCAAATATGCTTTCAACTTCTCCAGAAGATCTATGAGAGGTCTTCAATTTTATTTGAAATTTTATTTTTGAATTTTTGAGGAGCGGGCCAAAAAGTTCCTTGAAACATATTTTAATTATGGAAAGATTCCGTAAAGACCCTCTAATATAAAAATTAATTCTTACAAAGACCTTCTGTAAAGAAATACTTCTTCTTACAGAGCTTTTAGGGCAAAGAAGGTCGTTAAAAGACTTTCCAATTCTTTAAAAGATCTATGAGAGGTCTCAAGGATTATTGTGGAGCCTGCCAAAAACTGCCTTGAATGATATTTTATTAAAAGAAAGATCTGCAAAGACCCTCTAAGCAAAATAAATGCTTTTTAAGGACATTTTGTTAAGAAAGATTTCATCTCACAGGCCTTTTACGGAAAAATACCTTTAATAGGCTTTCTACTTATTTGGAATCCCCTAAGAGGTCTCAAATTTAATTTGAGGATATTTTGAGAAGATATTTATTTTTTATTAGAAAAAGATTCCGCAAAGAGGCTCTAAAGAATTTTTTTTTGGGCCTTCTGTCAAAAAAAGTGTTTCATAGCTCATAGGTCTTCAAGAAGGTCTTTAAAGGGGCTTCCAATTTTTTAAGAAGACTTCTGAGAGGTCTTTAAGCTTCAATAGAGGATATTTTGAGGAACCGGCCAAAAAGTGCCTTAAAGACCTTTTTATTAGAAACAGATTCCACAAAGAAGCCTTCTGTTAATAAAGATTTTTTTTTTTTTCACAGTTCTTCTACAGAAAATCAAGCTTTTTAGAGACATTCAAATTTTTCAGAAGATCTCAGATAGATCTTAAATCTCCATTGGAGATTGTTTTTCAATAAAAAGTATGAAATTTGAAAATCCTTGCCTTAAAGAGGAATACCCTTTTTAGAGCTCCGCTTTTGAGACCCATTAAAGTTTATTTTGGCTTGGAAATCCAAGGATATTTATCGGGGAATGGAGGGCCCGATACGGGATTCCTATGAAAAGGCCTCTCTAAGAAGTATTTCTTGTGAAAAAGTTACTAAATCTTCCTTCTGTAAATTTTGAGATATTAACTTTAAATGCAAATATGTTAAAAACTTTGTCTGATGGGGGCTCTTCCATTTCCTCTCAAGCTTCAAGTTGTCGAGTTCTGATTTAAAACTTAAAATATTCCACGAATCTGGGTACTATTCTGCTGAAACTTCTCAAAATGATTTCTTAGAAATTATTTCCTGAAGGTGAAATAAGGGATTTTGAAGGGCTGACTTTTGGAAGCATGGCCTCTCTTTGGGTTCTCCTTCTCCGAATATACTACTTTTAGAGCTATGATTTGGCGACGCCTAAATTTTTACCGTTGCTTAGAAAACTACGGGTTTTTTGGGAAATAAGGTCGTCTAAGGTGAGAAGAAAAGACGCTTCTTTAAGGGACGTATTTTCGGTGGAAAAGATTACCACTAATTAAAAGCTTGATCTTTCTCTGAATTTCAAAAAAGTAACTTTAAATGCAAATATGTTAAAGACTTAGTTTCCAGTTTGAAGTTCCTTTAATGTAAGGCTTCATTTCAAATAATTTCATATATAAATTTTACTAAATATACATTTCACGATATTTTTTCCCAAAATGTTTATCCAAAAAATCCAAATTATTTTCTTGCGATTATCCATTGATTTACTCATCATCATCATCGAAAGCATTTTGTGTTGTTTGACTATTTGCTTTTCTATTTCTCTTAGCCATTGTTGTGAAGTGTTAAAAATCTTTCTTTTGATGTGGCTCTTTTCATTTGTTGTCATTTTGAATATGTGTGTGTGTGAAAAGGTTTATATAATAAAGAAAAGAAACCTTGAATGAATGAATAACTGTTCATGTGACACTTGTTTGTTGGGAGGGAACTGAGCACAAGACCATGAACCAATAAATGAATGCAGTTTTCATAAAAAAATATATTGGCTATTTGCTATTTTTTTCCCTTTGATCTTTAGATTCACTTTTGCCATACACATGACTGAGATTTTTCAATATTTTGACAACTTTTGACAGTTTAATTAGCTGAAAATTAGTAAACCGCAAACAAATAATTTGGGGATTTGCAAATGTTTGATGATTAACTTGAAATTAAAAATACTTTGAGATTTGTATGCATTTGAAAATAAAGAAAACAAATGCGGAATTATTGCTTCACCTGTTTTGTCAAATTTTGAGAAAATATGGCGTCAAGTTTTATTTGTAGCTCGGATAAATTTGATAAATATTTTGGATCATACTCAACTTAGAAAGACAGGGACAAAGATACTCTTAACTGCGTTTGTAATCCAATGACAGAAGATCAATGGGATATTGCGACCTCACTTGAAAGAGGCTTCTGTCTTGTTACGGGGCGCTAATTTATTTTAAAATTAGACAAAGTAAGCGGGTCATAACCAAATTTTGCCCGCTTTTTGAAATTTCGGACTGCAGCGAATAACGGCGACAGAATTTAAACTTGGCTCTGAATTTTCATCCAATTTAAAAATAAGATAAAGTCACCGATTATTTTTCTGATTCTGTCTTCAAAAATAAAAATAACAAATCTCTCGAAAATTTTAATAAGAAATTCCAGGCCGAGGCTTCTACCTAAACGCCGTTGCTTTTCATAGTTTTGAAAATCCGCAAATACTCTCAATTTCGTTTGTAATTCAAGGACAGGAGAACAATGTGATATTGCAACCTCACTTGAAAGAGGCTTCCGTCTGACTACGGAATTTTAATTTATTTTAAAATTTGGCAAATTAAGCGAATCATAAAAGAATTTCTCGTCGTGTCCTTATATTACAAAAAATATTCAGCATATTTAAGGTTAGAGTGCATAAAAAGCCTTTTCTGACTGGCTTAAGTATCAGCTGGCCTCTTTGTAAAGGAACAAAGAAGTTTTAGTTTGCCTTAATTCAATTTTGTTCCTACGGTTCTTTGTTCTTTTCCGAAGAAGAAGCCAGCCAATGGCTTAAGCCAGTTAAGAAAGCGTTTTATGTATTCTCACCTTTACGGCCATGATTTATAAGCAGCTTGGCATTATGGCAAGGCATATTAAAGTCAAATGATAAGGGAAAACTACGACAGAAGTTGAGTGCGGCACCGACATCCCTTTGAGATATATTACGAAATATGCTACGCCATGATGCTAAGCTCTCTGAGTATCATCAGTTTAAAGGTGAAAACACACAAAAAGGCTTTTTTTGCCTGGCTTAAGTCATCGATTCGCTTCTTCGTAAAAGTAAAACGTTGCGTAGGTCAACCTAAAACACCTTTCTTCTTTTACGAATAAGGCAGCCGATGACTTAAGTAGTCAAGAAACGCGTTTTATATCTTCTCTGCATTAAACCGATGATACTGTGTCAGCTCAGCATTATGCTGTGGCATTTTTCGTAATATATCACAAAGGGATGTCCGAGCCGCACCCGTTTCCTGCCGTTGTTTTCTTTTAATTCGGTCGACTCTTTGCTAACATAAAGGTGAGATTACATAAAACGCATTTTTGACTGGCTTATGTCATCGGCTGGCTTTATCGGAAAAGAAGAATGAAGCTGAGGCCAAAAATCGAACTAAGTCAACCTAAAACTCCAGCCGGTGACTTAAGACAGTCGGAAATGCCTTTTATGTATTCTCACCTTTATTCTGTCGACTCTTTCGAACATAAGAATGGGAGGAAGATTTATTTATACCTCTCTTACATTGCCTTTAGATTAAACGAAAATTCCATAGCCAGATTTGAATTCCATCGGCGTTTCTTTTCAAAAAACTGGCAACGGAGCCTAAGCAACTGTTCAGGGCTAAGTACATAAGAAGCTTGAAGTCATGGCTAAGCATATTTTGTGGCATATCACAAAGGGATTACAGAGCTACCCTAAAATCCTGCCGTCGTTTTCCATTATAATTTGACATTAATATGCCTAGCCATGACTTCATGCTTTTTATGTACTTGCACCCTTCCCCTGTTTTCTGCCTTAAATGGAATTTTATTTTCAAAATCATCGGTCTTTATATATTAAACATAACGGTACTTAATCCTAGATTTTGTTTACTTCATCTTCTTCTTAAACATAACAATAACAATCCTTAAAACTACAACTGTTAATCAGCTGATCTGCTTTGCGGGTGATCAATATTAGGGAAGTTTACTTTGTATGATTTATCGTTGCAAGAAATTCTGTAAGGGAGAGACTTAAATTAATACTGATTCGAATCAGTTATTTAAATTTGAAATATAAAATTGTAAAAGAATATCAAACAAACAATTGAATTAGGACATCGTTTACCTTTTTTGCGGATCTGGCATTTATTTTTATGGCTCTGCGGTAAGTATTTAAATGGATGATCCTGAGAGATTTATTTTTATCAGTTCTGTATATTTTTTAAAGCCTGAAACAATTTCTTCTGACAAAGAGATGCCAGAAAAAAAACTGTTCTTCCAGAATTTATGAGCTGGCGTTGTGCTTTAAAATTACTAAATATATCAGAGTCTCACTTAAGTTCCGTCGCCGTTGCGTTTGCCTGTTGCTATTCTAAAGGAAACTATTTTATTTTTATTTAGGGAGAAGTTGAATTATCAGAAACTTTTTTCAAAATTAACTTTAAATGCAAATATATTAAATTCTGGAGTCTTTAAAAAAGTATAACGGCAGTTGTTTTAAACAAGCTTTAAAGTCCTCCATTGCAATAATCTTTTTGGCCGCACATATTATTCTTAGATTTTTCCAGTCATTGTAATGATTATTTCTCCCTCCAGGATACTTATTGCGTAGTTTCCCCCAAATTCGTTCTCTTTTCCTCCTTTGCCTCCTTTCCTATGACTTTTCATTTCAAGTGCATAAGTGCTGCTGTAAGTATTTAAATGGATGATCCTGAGACATTTTTTTATAAGTTCTGTATATTATTTAAAACCTGAAATATTTTCTTCTGACAAAGAGATGCCTCAAAAACCCCAGCTGGTGTTGTGCTTTAAAATTACTGAGTATATCAGAGTCTCACTTAAGTTCCGTCGCCGTTGCGTTTGCCTGTTGCTACTCTAGTTCTTCACAAACTGATATATGTATAAATACGAAAAGGAAACTATTTTATTTTTATTTAGGGAGGAGTTGAATCATCAGAAACTTTTTTCAAAATTAACTTTAAATGCAAATATATTAAATTCTGGAATCTTTAAAAAAGTATAACGGCAGTTGTTTTAAACAAGCTTTCTTTTTAAAGTTCTCCATTGCAATGCTCTTTTTGGCTGCCCATAATATTCTTAGATTTTTCCAGTCATATTGTAATGATTATTTCTCCCTCCAGGATACTTATTGCGTAGTTCTTCCCCCATTTCGTTTTCCTTTCCTCCATAATTTTCTTCTGACTTTTCATTTCAAGTGCATACATTTGTTTGTTTTTTTTTTTTTTCTTAATGTTCTTGTCAGATAATCTTTTGCCTTTTTTTTTCTTTTCGTGGAGGTTTGTTTCTCCAACTGTCTGTCGGCCTGTCCAACTTGATTGCTCGAAATGTTGAATGACCAAAATTTGCGCGTGTCCAAAGCGTATGGTTTTACCATTTTCAGCGAACATATACAAAATAAAAAAACCAAAAAAAAATCTGAAAAAATTATTTATGCCACAACTCGTTGACTTTTTAATGTGCATGCTTAAGATATACAATATTTATTTTTTTTTTTATGGGAATTGTATGGAAATTTTTTTTTTATCAAAAAATAAAAATTGTATATTAATTTTTTTTGTTCAAAAACATATATTTTTCAATGATTTTTGAAACCACTATGACAGAGAAATGTGTCATAGTGTTTTTTGTCTTTCACATAAGAAAATCAAAAAAAAAAAAAAAAAATATGAATGTTTTCCATTTCCTTGGACCCAATGAATCAATGGCTGTAGAATTGTTTTCTTTCACTGCTGTCTATATATTTTTTATATTTTTTTTTTTTTGTTTATAAACGCCTCAAGTGTATGTTTTCCAAAAACAAAAAAAAAACATTTTGTGCACACATGTGAATTATATTTGCATGTATTTTTCATTAGTATAGACAAATGAATTGTAGAGAGATATAGACACGAAAACAGTGGCGAACAGAAGTAAGAAGCTATTCAAAATCAAAAAAAAAAAAACGACTCCAAGAAATCGTTTTGAAATTTATATTTCAGCAAGGATAATTTTTGCAAAAGGTTTTACAGGAACCCTCAACTTCGATAAAGAAAAAACAAATCAACAATGAAAGAGAAATATTCTAATGAACCATATTCAAACGGAACTATTTGGAATGAAGGAACCATATTTAGGAACTAGTTCCTTATGAGAAAAGGAACGAGAGAAAGATCGATTAGCTTCGTGAACTAGATTGCCCAAAACCTAAAGCTTACTAAAGAGAAATGTGAAAAGAGTGAAGAAAATATGGCTTCGCTTGCAGTCATCATCGGCTGGCTTCTTCGGGAAAAAAGCAAACGAGCTTGGTTCCAAAATCTTACCAAGTTTACCTAAAACTCCTTTCTTCCTATACGAAGAGCCCACCCGATGATTTAGGCCAGTCAAAAAAGCGTTTTATATATTCTCACCTTAACTTCTTATATATCTTCACAACATATGAAGATGAGAATACCTAAAACACTATTTGGATCGGCTTAAGTCATCTGCTGGCGTTGGGTGAACAAGTATTGATCAGGGACCGAGATTGAACTATACAACCTAAACTTCATCTTTTCTCCAACGAAGAGTCCAGCCGATGATCTATAAAAGGGTTTTATGTATTCTCCCCCTAAGACTTCTTAATATCTTCTATATTTTTACAGTCGAATGTGTCTTCCCGAAAAATTTCGTTATTTACCGAAATTATAAGCTTTTGAATTTTACCGATTTTTTCGGTAGCTCAGGAAATTATTTACAGAATTCCAACACAGAAAGGAAACACAAAAAAGGGGTTTACTTATGCCTCCAATATCCTGGCAAGAATTGCAGCCTCAAAAGGAAACCGAAATGCAATATAAAGACTATTTTACGGCATCAAAATGAGTTTGCGACCCTGATAGTTTCCTATAATTTGATACTAAAAAGAGCACAGCATAAAAAAGTTTTTTTTTTCTGGCAAAGAGATGCCTCAAGAATCCTGTTCTTCTAAAATTTTTGAGCTGGCGTTGTGATACACCTTAAGACTTCTTCCATATTATAAGGATCGAATGTGTCTCCCCTCTATTTTCAGGCACTAACTTAGCTTTTTTCGAAAATCGCTTGCTTTTGTAGCCTCTACTTAGGACTCCAATATCCTGGCAAAAATTACAGCCCCAAAAAGGAAATCGAAATGCAATATAGAGGCTTTTTTAGGGCGGCAAAATTTATTTGCGACCCTGATATTTTCCTATATTTCGATACTAAAAAGAGCACAGCATAAAAACGTTTTTTTTTTCTGGCAAAGGGATGCCTCAAGAATCCTGTTCTTCTATAATTTAGGAGCTGGCGTTGTGATTTAAAATTACTAAATATATCAGAGTCTTACTTAAGTTCCGTCGTCGTTGCGTTTGCCCGCTGCTATTGCAGTTCTTCACTAACTGATATATGAATACGAAAAGGAAACTTCTATTTAAGGAAAAGGAATAAATGAGTTATCAGAAACCTTTTTTTCAGAATTAACTTTACATGTAAATATATTAAATTCTGAAGTATTACGGCACCAAAATATGTAACGCCTTTGATATTTTATCACAATTTGACAGTTGACAAAGCAGCTACACCATAGGAAATAATTTTTCTTTGACATGGACAACTTAACTTTAAATGCAAATATATTAAATTCTGGAGTCTTTAACCAGGTATTGCGAAACAAAGTCAAAATATCTGTAAGCTTTTGATATTTTGTCATAATTTGACAGCTACACCCTAGAAAATACTTTTCTTCTCTGATAGGGACAACGAAAAATTGATTAGCTGGTTTTTTAATTTAACATTTCTGAGAATAACAGAGTCGGGTATAATTTCCTACGCCTTTGCGCTTGTTTGTGCCGCAAGTTTTTTTTTTTACTTCAGCATTTCAAAGTGAACGAATGTGCGAACTATTTTCTATTTTTTTAAGGGGAAATGGATTTATTGGCACTTTTTTCAAAATTAACTTTAAATGCAAATATATTAAATTCTTGAGCCTGCCATAATTAATGAGCTGGCTTCATAATATCAAGTAACTAAGAGTTCCAGAGTCGGGCGCAATTTCCTACGCCCTTGCGCTTGTTTGGGTCCCAAGTAGTTATTTTTATTTCAATATTGCAAATGTTTATTTTTAAAACAAAAAATTATTTATCAAAACTTTTTCCAAATTAATTATTTTTCATTATTTAATTAATTAATTAAATGCAAATATATTAATTTTTCGAGACTTTAAAAAAAGTATTAAGAAACGGCGACCAAATATGAATACAGCTTTGACATTTTCTAGTTATTTGACAGAGCAGGCCCAGCATATAAGTGTTTCTTTCCTTACAGAGAAAAAGACGCCAAAATAGATTGTTGTCTGACAGAAATTATGAGCTGACTTTAAGATTTCAAATAATTAAGAACACCAGAGCCGCTTTTAAATTCCAAAGCATCAGTGCTTGGCTTATACTCTGGTAGCCTTTTATATTTTGATGATAAAAGCAGAGGTAATGGAGTTAGCAGACCCTTTTTAAAATTAACTTTAAATGTAAATATATTAAATTCTTGAGACTTTAGAAAAGCTCAGAAACTTTTTGATATTTTTTTAAAAAAAAATTATTTATCAACATTTTCTCAAAATTAACTTTAAATGCAAATATATTAAATTCTCGAGACTTTGGAAAAACTCGGAACTTTTTTGGCAATTTTAGGACTTATTCGATATAATTTCCATTTTCTGCCTGCTCACTTTTCATCCACACTGTATTTGTTTCTAATATACAAAATTCAGCTTGGTGTCGCACCATGAAATTTCCGCAGCAAACATTCAAATGGAATACAATTTGGGGAGAGAAATGACTCGACTTTTGATGGCTGATGCTGCTTTTCAGTTCTTTTTTCTGTTTCTGCACTCAATTGATTTTTAGCTTTAACACATGTTGGAAACATTTACTATTTAGAAACGTTTCATAAAATTTTATATTCACATTTTTTTCCATTGGGGGGTGAAATTTTGTGTTTTGGCTGGGAACTAGAATCGCATAACAATATTGAATTGGATATTTGAAACAAGCATGGCAAATGTGGAACGAATTGCAAACATTTATTTTATTTGACAGAGAAAAGAAGATTTTTGGCAAAAATCTGGGGAGGGATGAATTACATGATATGGCGATGGTGGCGGTGACTGATTGTCACCCTCAAAGGTTCACCATAGACAAGTGCCAGTAATTTATTGCCCAGAAAAAGTAAAAGAGCCATCACGATACAGAAACCAATTGATTGCCATTATGATAAGCTTTAGATTTCGATGTTTGCCGTAAAACTAAATGGTACATTAAAGATTTTTTCTTCTACGGCCTAACCTCAAACAACATACATCAAGAAAACTATCCTACAAAAAAAATTGGGCGTAAGATGATAGATTTATGTTGAAACACAAACTTTGTTATTCAGAATTATTTTAATTTTGGATATTACGCCTTCTTCCCCTCTTCTGCGTTTGCTTGAATGCCTAGCTGTTTGTCTGGAGCAAATGCTTGGCCTTGCTTGCCATGATTGATTTAGATTTATGATGGTCTTTTCAAAACAAGCCCAAACCAAGTCCAACACAGAGGCAGCAAAGCTGTATCTACTCATTTTCTGTAAATGAAGGGGCCGTTTTTTTTTTTTTTTTTTTTTTTTTTGCTGAACAAAGTAAGTCTTTCATTAGATGAAAAATGGCCTGGGAAGGGAAGTCATTTAAGATGTATAAAATCTCAAAACTATAACAGAAACTTCTTTTGTTTTGTTGTGTGTTCCTTTTTCAAGTTATGTTTTCAATATTGATTTGTGTTGTTTTAAGATCTTGAAGATTAAGGCTCATAGAACATAAGACGCAGAAATAGAAAAATAAATATCACAATGAAATAGGAGGAAAAGATTAAAGAAACGACGTAAATTTTTTTAGTGATTCTTTAGAGGAAGGGGAAGTAAAAAAAAATTGAATTTTATAACAGAGAAGGCAAAACTGGAGTAGCAACTTTTATTTGGGCGCCAACTTAAGGATCCTGAAACTTAATTTGGCATATTTGCATTTAAAGTTAAATTAAATATATGAGGTTCATTAGGACAGGAAAAACAAGAGTTGAAGAGAGGCCGGACCAAATTCTAGAGGCCAGATGTATGGAAATATTCACTTGGACATTAAATTAAAATTTGACATATTTGCATTTAAAGTTAAATTTGTACCCATCTTTGCAAGTTCTGCAAATGTTTTTATAAAATGTCACAGTTTTTAAAAGCGATTTCAAAAATAAAAAATAAATTGAAGACAGGAATAATATCAAAATTATAGAGAGGGGTCAAAATATAGGTAGTCTTAAGGGCTAAGTACATAAGAAGCTTGAAGTCATGGCTAGGCATATTTTGTGACATTTCACAAAGGGATTACAGAGCCGCACTAAAATCCAGCCGTCGTTTTCCATTATAATTTGACATTAATATGCCTAGCCATGACTTCAAGCTTCTTATGTACTTAGCCCTTTAGGTCGGCCAAGAAAATACATGATGGAGGCAATCACCATATCAGAGTCGGGAAAGAGTGGATCCTGCAGCACAATTTAATATATTTGCATTTAAAGTTATTTCTAAACCCATTTGGCTTATAAAATTAAGGAAATATCTCACCCAAATTATCCTTCCTCACAAAACCTATTCAACCCCTTTTTGTTTCGGCCGAAAATAAAACGTCACACACGAAAATGAATTTAAAGTTTTTGTGAGAGGTTTACTTTAAGATTCCAAACTAAAATTTATGACTGGCATTAATTCTATTTTTTTTTTACTTTTTGGCTTAATTGTTGTTGCTGCTTCTTGCTTTGCTTTTGTGGTGTTTCTGTTTTTTATCGGTTATATATTTTTTGGCAGTTTCTCATGTTCTGGCTGTTCGCCGAAAAAAAAAAACAACAAACCCTCATTAACAAAATTTTTGTTGTTAGATACCACCACAGACGACGACGACGACGGGCGAAATGAGTTTTAGAACTTTTGTGGTGTGGTTTTGAAACTGGTTTTCTTCATGACTTCCCATGTGAATATATGATGGTTGGACGGTACGACAACGAAGTTGGCCATAATTTTTTTCGAAAATCTTTTTTTATTGTTAGAGTAGTGTTTGTGTGCGTTATTTTTTTTTTCTTGGGGGTAATGTAGAAAATTTTAGCACGTTTTTTTCTTGGCTGAGACTCTTTGAGAAATTATTTTTAAACAATTTTAGAAATATATTGTTTTGCTTGTTTCCATAGATTTTAGTATGGATTAGTTCTCTTCCCCTGGCCACAAAAAAAATTAACCTTGAAAACATAAATACATATTTTTTTCTAAACTAAATACCACATGTTGAGAACTGCTTGCGTGAGTAGAGTAAATCTTTTAGATTTTTTCCAAAACATATTCTGTTGAAGTTTTGGGAATGGAATTGAATGATAACCTTCATTCTAAATTATTTGGTACTACCGGATACCTAAAGAGCTTGCTCTTCACCAAAATTGTCGTATCAAAAAGCTGAAGAACCTACTCGAAGGACTAAAGGTGGGAATACATAAAGCACTTATCTGGCTGGCTTCTTCGGAAATGAACAAAGAAACCTAGGGCTATAATCGAAGTAAGTAAGTAAGTACAACTCCCTAGTTCATCTACAAGAAGCCAGCCGATGACTTAAGCCAGCCAGATAAGCGCGTTATGTATTTCCATCCTAGGTATTTAAGTGAGAAGGGGGGGAAAATAATAGTTTACTCTGGATGTGTTTCGAAGGTCGAACATTTTCTTAATTAGAAAAGAAAAAACAATCTTCAGCTATAAATGTGGTTTCGATTCTCCATCCGGCTCGAAGTACCAAATGTTTTTGTGAGAAGGGGAAAAACAATCGTTTGCTTTGGATGTGGTTTCGATTCTCGATTCGGCTCGAAGGACAAAATTTATAAATGAGAAGAGAAAAATGTCCGTTTCTTTCGGGTGTAGATTCAATTCTGATTTTATTTAAAAATATTTCCTTTAAATACTACAAAACCTAATCTAATATAACCTAACCGCAGACAACGCAGAAAAATAGTTCGCCATGTAAAAAACCAATCATTTGCAATCTATTCTGCCATTAAAAATGAATATAACCTTGTAGGAGTTTTACTCAGAAATATTTTCAAACCCAAAAGTAGCAGAAAAGTTCCATTTTTCTACTCTATGCAAGAATTGTAGAAAAAAAAAGGAATTTAGGCTGAAAATTTCAAAATCTTCAAATTCTAGAGACTAGATACATTGAACGTCTTTTTTATGGATCCTGAAATTTAATTTGGCATATTTGCATTTAAAGTTAAAAGAATCTCGTTCTCATTTTATTTAAAAATATTTCCTTTAAGTACTACAAAACCTAATCTAATATAACCTAACCGTAGACAACGCAGGAAAATAGTTCGCCATGTAAAAAACTGATCATTTGCAATATATTCTGCCATTAAAAATGAATATAACCTTGAAGGAGTTTTACGCAAAAATATTTTCAAACCTAAAAGTAGCAGAAAAGTTCCCATTTTCCTACTCTATGCTAAAACGGTGCCCGATTAATATCTGCACGATATTAGAAAAGCAAAAATTGAAAAAATAAGGAATTTGAGTAGGAAATTTAAAAATCTTAAAATTCTAAAGACTAGATATATTGAACGCCTTTTTTTATGGATCCTGAAATTTAATTTAACATATTTGCATTTAAAGTTACAAGAATCTCTCTTTGATTTTATTTAAAAATATTTCCTTTAAGTACTACAAAATCTAATCTAACATAACGTAACCTCGGACATAGGAAAATAGTTCGCCATGTAAAAGACCAACCATTTGCAATCAATTCTGCCATTAAAAATGAATATAGCCTTGTAGGAGTTTTACGCAGAAATATTTTCAAACCCAAAAGTAGCAGAAAAGTTCCAATTTTCTACTTTATGCTAAAACGGTGTTCGATTAATATCTTTAAGGAAAAGGAATTTAGGCAGAAAATTTCAAAATCTTCAAATTCTAGAGCCTAGATATAGTGGCCGCTTATTTATGGATCCTGAAATTTAATTTGGCATATTTGCATTTAAAGTTACAAGAATTTCTCTCTGATTTTATTTAAAAATATTTCCTTTAGGTACTACAAAACCTAATCTAATATAACCTAATCGCAGACAACGCAGGAAAATAATTCGCCATGTAAAAAAACAACCATTTGCAATCTTTTCCGCCATTAAAAATGAATATAACCTTGTAGGAGTTCTACTCAGAAATATTTGCAAACCCAAATTATCAGAAAAGTTCCAATTTTCTACTCTATGCTAAAAACGGTTTTCGATCAATATCTACAGGATATTAGAAAAGCAAAAATTCTAGAAAAAAAGAAATTTAGGCATAAAATTTCAAAATCTTCAAATTCTAGAGACCAGATATATTGGACGCCTTTTTATGTATCCTGAAATATAATTTGGCATATTTGCATTTAAAGTTACAAGAATCTCTCTCTGATTCTATTTCCTTTAAGTACTACAAAACCTAATCTAACATAAAGGAAAATAGTTCGCCACGTAAAAAACTAATCATTTGTAATCTATTCTGCCATTAAAAATGAATATAACCTTGAAGGAGTTTTACGCAAGAATATTTTCAAACCTAAAAGTAGCAGAAAAGTTCCATTTTCCATTAATCCATGCTAAAACGGTGTTCGATTAATTAGAAACGCAAACATTGAAAAAAAGAAGGAAGGTAGGAAAAGAAAGGAATTTAGATAGAAAATTTCAAAATTTTCAAATTCTAAAGACTAGATATATTCGAAGCCTTTTTTATGGATCCAGAAATTTAATTTGGCATATTTGCATTTAAAGTTAGAAGAAGCTCCGCTTAAAACCCGCAGGAGTTATCATTAAGTTTGTATGAGCGTTTAATGTTTGGATTTGACAGAATACGCCAGACTTCTTCCATCTTGGAGGTGTCTGAATAATATAAATTCGGAATTCTTGTCATATATCGTCCTATTTTCGCAATTCATTGGCAGCGACATCTTAGAGACCTTGTACAGCTTATCGTTCCAGTGTTGCAAACGCTCATAATTCCCTTTCCTATAAATTTTCCATTTTTGAGTAGCTGCTACCCGAGTCACACCTTTGGCCCTCCCAAGTTCAAGAGCAAAAATCAAACATTTGGAGAAATAAACAAACATTGCATTCTGCGAATGGGTTGCCTAAAAGCAGATATCAGTATTACCCATATTTTATTGTTTATACAAAACTTAAAAATAATATTTGCTAAATACTCCGAAAACCGAAAATAAAATCAGACTGAATTAAAAACCCGCTAACACGTGAGCTTGATTGAAGCGCTGAGTGATGATGTTAATGTGGAAGTTTTCACGTGACTTTTTTTATTTATTAACAAATTTTTGTTCGTTCATTTCATGCTGCCAGATATAAATTGCTTTTGCGAAAAGAAAAATAAAAGAAAAAAAAAACAAAAATAAAAATAAAAAAAAGAAGATAATCACTTTAAATGAGTTTTTGAGACACCGGAGAACCCCCTTCTGAGGCTCTTCGTGGAAGGAAGTTTGCAGGCAAAGAATGCAATCGAAATGTGTTATATTTTATTGTTTTCTTCTTCGTTTTTTTTTTTGGCATGTTATGCCATTTAATGATGATTGACAAGTCAAAAAAGGGGGGAGAACGAAAAAATGTGTTAAAGTTATTACAAAGTTTTTTTTTTGGGTTTTCTGATTTTTTTTTATCAAATTTGTAATTCAATTTGTTTTTTCTTGGGTTTTTTTTTGTTTTGCTTATTTATTTTTATTACTTTTATTAAGCACTGAAAGCAATACAATAATAAATAATTTAAGCTGAAACAATAACAAACAAAACAAAAAATATCTGACTGTCAGTCAGCCGGCAGTTAAAAAATGGGTTTTATTGTTGATTGATCTACAGGCCTGACTGTTTGCCCTACACAATTTTTTTATTGTTTTTTATTCTCTGATCATTGTCAGTCACAATCTCCCCTCAATTTAGGTTTGTCTCTGCTGACATGTTAACACACATTATGGCGTATAAAAAAAAGTCGAAAAAAAAATCAAAATATTTATTACTGGCTGCCCAGACACTTTCAACGCCAAAAAAAAACAAATACTGAAAAATTCCAAAATTTGCCTTTAGTAATAAAATACTTTGGATGTTTTCAGTGCCTTTGCAATGGGTATTTGTGTTGTTGTTATTTTTTATCCATTGTTTTGTGTTTTGAAAACTGAAACCATATCAGCACCAGTAGCATTTTAATTAGCAATGACTGGCCCAAGTGACGCGAAAAGCTGCTGCTGCTGGATGGTGTTTGTCTTATCATGGATTCTGAAATTAAATTTGGCATATTTGCATTTAAAGTTAAAATAGTACTCATATTTTCAGGTTGTCCCAAATTTTAACGGTCGATTTTCAAAATTACAAATTAAAAACAAAAAATCTATAAAAATATTGCGAATTTAATTAAAGCAGAAAGAACAAGGATTGAAGAAAAGACGTTATAATGTAGGTATAAAAAATCAAAAATTTGCAAATTTTAAAGACCAAAACTCTTGGGCGCCATCTTACAGATTCTGAAACTACCCTTAGCATATTTGCATTTAAAATTAAATTCGTACTCATTTTAATAGTGGTCCCCAATTTTAACGATCGATTTACAAAATGAAAAATGTATTTGAGGCAAAAATAAAAAAAAAAAAATTAAAAAAAAAATCTACTCGACATTTGGTGCCTAATCAAATATGGAAGTAGAGATATTATTTTAGGCATGACTAAAAACCTTCAAATTCTAGAGATCAAAAATATTGGACGTCATCAGTAAGATCCTCAAATGAAATTTAGCATATTTGCATTTAAAGTTAAATTAGTACTCATCTTTACAGTTTGAACCAAATTTTAACGATCTATTTACAAAATGGAAAATTTATTTAAGGCAAGAATAAAATAAAAATAAAAAAATACTGGATATTAGAAAAGGCAGAAAAAATACAAAATCCTCCACTTCTGTAGACCAGATATATTGGTCGCCTTTTTCTGGACCCTGAATTGAAATTTAACATATTTGCATTTAAAGTTAAATAAATACTCAGAAATTGCTTCAAATTTTAACGATCGAGACTTAGACTCTTCGCGAGGAGATATCTGGGCAGATTTGTTTTGATACCTTGCACGGTGGTTCGTTGTGCCAGCACACTTTGGCTTGGCTTTCTTCCTGTAGAGTAGTTCTTAAGTTCTGTTCAAATGAAGAAGAGGAATTTTGACATGACGCTGACTTCAAGCTCTGTTGACAGCGATCCCATTCTTGGCAATTCATCGGTTTCTCATTTTCTTAAATATTACAACGACCAGGTATCCTGCAAAGCCGGATATTTTTATTTCCCCTACCTAAAATAACCACAGTTGTGCTGGATTTTCCTTAACTCTAGTTTTTTCTATCTTTATAAAACATCGATTAAATCTTTTTTTAATTTTCTTTATGTTGTTCTTGCCTTCAATAACTTTTGATTTTGAAAATATTTCGATAAAAATCGAAAGAACTTGTTTAGAATTCTAATTCAACTTTAAATGCAAATATGTCAAATTTACTTTCCGAATCCGTAATATGGCGACCAAGATTTTTGGTCTCTAAAATTCAGATCTTTTTATTTTTCCTGCCTAAAATTATCACGTTTGGTCTGAATTTTCATCAAATTCTGTTTTTTCAGCTTTAATGAAGCTCGCGTTCTCAAATATGGCGTAGAATTTGTTTTATTTTTCTTTATACCAATTTTGCCTTAAATGAATCTCTAATTCTGAAAATCGTTTGTCAAAAATTGAGACAATTTTACACAATTACTAATTTAACTTTAAATGAAAATATGCCAAATTTATATTCTGAATCAGTAATTTGGCGCCCAAGATTTTTGGTCTCTATAATTTGGATACTTTTATTTTCCCTACAAAACCTCGAGATTTGGTATGCCTTTTCTCTAAACTGCAAATATCGAGTAGATATTTTTTAAATTTTTTATGTTACTTTTTCCATTTAACAATTGGAGAACTTGTAAAGATAAGTCAGAATTCTTCAACTTCTTCAAATCCGACCTTTTTTCCTGTCTTATTGAACCCTATATTTAATTTATTATGAAATGCAAATATGCCAAATTTAATTTCGGAAACCATAAGTTGGCGCCCAACATATATTGCCACTAGAATTTGGATATATTTATTGTTCCTGCCTAAAAAAAACACATCGAGTTTTGGCCTGACTTTTCTCTAACTCTTCAAATATTAAGTAGATATTGTTTATGTTATCTTATATTTAGAAAATCATTTATTTAACATTTGGAAAACTTATCAAGTTTAGTATCCGTTTAACTTTATGTTAAATTTCGTTGTAATATCCAAGAGAAAACTTCCAATATTTCTGGCCTCTAGAATTTGATCGGACTTTTCTTCAACTCCTACTTTTTCCTGTCTTAATGAACTCCCTATTAAATTTAACTTTAAATGCAAATATGTCAAATTTAGTTTGGGGTTCCTTAAGGTGGCGCCCAATATATTTAGCCACTAGAATTTGGATATTTCATAGTCCCAGCCAAAAAACACAGACTTTTAGTCTGCCTTTTTTCTAACACTTCAGATAATAAGTAGATATTGTTTATGTTATCTTTTATTTAGAAAATTGTTTGCTAAACATTTCAAGAACTTGTAAAGTTGAGTATCAGTTTAACTTTAAATGCAAATATGTTAAATTTCGCTGTAATATCCAAGAGAAGACTTCCAATATTTCTGGTCTCTAGAATTTGGTCTGGCTTTTCTTCCACTCCTACTTTTTCCTGTCTTAATGAACCCCATATTTAATTGAACTTTAAATGCAAATATTTAAAATTTAGTTTGGGGATCCTTAAGATGACGCCCAATATATTTGGCCTCGAGAATTTGGATGTTTTTTATTTTTCCTGTCACTTTGATTTGTCTTTTCTTCAACTCTTGTTTTTCCTGCCGTAATGAAGTCCACATTTTAAATATCCAGTTACCCTTATTACCCTTATTTTGAAAATCATTTGGAATACTTGTAAAGTTGAGCACCAGTTTAACTTTAATTGCAAATATGTCAAATTTCAATTTAATATCTAAGAGAAGACTTTCAATATTTGTGGTATCTAGAATTTGGTCGGTCTTTTCTTCAACTCCTACTTTTTTCTGTCTTAATGAACCCCATATTTAATTAAACTATAAATGCAAATATTTAAAATTTGATTTCAAGAATCATAAGTTGGCGCCCAATATATTTGGCCTCTAGTATTTGTCTGCCTTTTCTCTAACTCTTCAAATATTGAGTAGATATTGTTATTATTATTTAGAAAATCATTTATTTAACGTTTGAAGAACTTTAAAGACGAGTATTAGTTTAACTTTAAATGCAAATATGTTAAATTTCAATGTAAGAGACTTCCAATAGTTCTGGTCTTTCTTATTATCCACTTTGGTTTTTCCTGAGTCAGTAAAACCCGTATTTAGTTTAATTCAACTTTGAATGCAAATACGTCAAATTTAATTTCCGAAACCCTAAGTTGGCGCCCAATATATTTAGTCTCGAGAATTTTTGATATCTCTATTTTTCTGGCCCACAATACGCATGTTTGTTGTGGTTTTTCTTCCACTCTTGTTTTTCCTACCTTAATAAAACCCACATTTAATTACGCACCAAAAATCGGGTACATCTTTTTACCCTTCCCCCCGCCACACCATTATTTTTTGGCGAAGGTGGTAAAAATGCGGCGGCGGCGGCGGCTGCTGTCATTTTATTTCTTTTGTTGGCCATAGTTAATCACGTTTCGTCACGCTTCGAATGGCTCACGGTATTGTTTAGTTTAGGGTTTAATATACCACAACAAAAGCGGAAAATGTTTTCGTTATTTGAAATACGAACATACATCTAACAAAAGAAATAAAAAAAAAAAAACACACACACGAGAGTGATATAGAAACCAAATAATAATAGAGAATAATACGAAAATAAAAACAAAAAACAACAAACCCGCAATATATTCTGTGGCACCCACAGCTTGTAATGCAATGGATGTGGTGGAATGATAAAACACACACCAAAAAAGAAGAAGAGCAGGGGTTTTCCTCTGTTGTCAGTTTATTGTGATTTGAATAATTTATTTACTTTTCCTTTCGTTCGCATAACAAATGGCGGCAGCTGTGCTGGAGAAAAAGGGGGCCAAACCAAATAATGAATATGAACTTGAATTGGAACTTGAATTATTTTCGAATAATTGTCACAAAAAAATATGGAAGACAACAATGGCCTAAATCATCGGCACATTCCCACACTTTTCAAAAAGGTCGAACTGCAAATTATGTTTTATTTTTGCTCTCCCCACCAAAAAGGGCGTTGCTTTTCAACTAATTATTAATAACGACTAGAAAATGATCCAAAAAAAATCATAAATTTTTATTAAGGCCTAAATTCGAACTACTACGTTTTAGTTTTAAATTCCGAAAATCTAAAGAGATCAGGTAACAACTTATTAAAATTTGGGCACCCCTTCCCCTGCCAAATTAAAATCCAATTCCCATCTTTGGCTTTGAAAATTGCTTAATAATATTACAAGTAATTTCTGGCAGTAATAACACAACATTTCGATGTCTAATAACAAACAGAAGGTCCCCCAACGGCTCTTGTAAATAAATACCTGAACGTAGCGAAATAGGGAAGTTGTGTTTCCGTTGATTATGTTTTTGTTTAAAATGCTTGAAATTCTTAAATTTTTTACAACAACAATGGCCTTACAGTTTTGTGTGTTTTTTTTTTTTTTTTTGAAGTTCAAAGTTAAGTTCATTAAGCCATCGAGCAACAACAACAACAACAACATACCCACCAAAAAATGAAAAAAAAAAAACACAACACGCCGCAGACAATGGCCCGAAAACAAATGTGGGCAACGAACAAAAAAAAAAAAAGAAACAAAACAAGAAACTCCACGAAAAGATAAATTCATTCAGTAATTTTACATGCTTACCTATAAACAATGAGAATTTAATACTGAAACGTAAATAATTGCTGAAAAAAAACAAGCTAGAGAATAACAGAAAAAAAGACAAGAAAATAGCCATAGAAGAGGAAGAAGTATTTGAAGAAAATGGTCAAAATAAAATCAGAAAAAAATATTGGAAACAAAAATAGATTTCAAAATATTTTGGCAAATTTATTGGAGAGGGGAGTTCCGGAGAATGGGGTCTTTGTGGGTAACTAGAGAGGTATTTTCTATAATTTCTCTTCCCTTGAATTACTCCTTGAGGCCTCCGAGAGGAATTTATAACTTTAAATGCAAATATATTAAATTTAAAGGAAGAGGGTTTAAAGGCTTCCATATCTTCTTCTCATCTTCAATAACTGAAATTTTCCCAGACCCGGACGGTTCTCCAATTGACCCAAAAGAAACTATCTTGGTTTTAAGTTGAACACAAAATATACGCGATACTGGTGTCTTTCCCAAGACCTGAAGCATTTCTCGGTTGACTGCCGCAGAGACTCATTCGCCAAACATTTCGATTTATGGACTTAAAACTGCAATCTCCAGTGGCTTTTGGGCAACTCACCTAACTCGTTCAAGGTTCCTGGTGAGTTGTAACAACTCATCGTGTCAGCTTACTTTTGGACACAGTTCCTTCGTTCTCAGTGGCTTTGTATAGCTCACTGGCTTTTGACAACTCACTGGACTCTATCAAAGATCCCACGGAACGGTTTTCCTAAATTCGCTCCTTTTCCTGATGGATTTTAATAATTCATCGGGTGAGCTTGCTTTGGGACACAGTGCCTCAACTCTCAGCTGATTCGTATTAATCACTGCCTCGGATCCTTTCACATCTCCTCAAAGCTGCAATCCCTGGTGGCTTTGGGCAACTCACTGAACTCTATTAAAGGCTTCGCGGAGCGGTTTTTCTTCAATTCGTTCCTTTTTCTGGGTGCTAATAACAACTCATAGGGTCAGCTTACTTTTGGATACAGCTCCTCGGTTTTCAGTGGCTTGGTATAACACTCTGTCCGGATCCATTCTCTTCCAAATTCACGACACTTGATTTTCTCGCAAATACCTCAGGTTCTTTCTGAGCTTCTGAATTTTCACTGACTGGTAGGGATCTGGAAGGGACAGATCAAGATCCCGTCTAGCGGGTTAGCTTACTTTTGGACATAGTTTCTCAGTGGCTTCTTATAACTAACTCACTGTTCCGCATACTTTCTCTTCAGTTTTGCTTACACACTCCCCCATCTGCCTAGTTTGAATTCACCACACTTGGTTTTCTCGCGAATATGTTACACTTTGTTCAGGTTCCTGCTGACCTTCTGAATTTTAAATTAACTTTAAATGCAAATATATTAAATTGGCCTGACCTAGGTTTCAAATGTACTAGGGCTTTGGGGTTTTATAGTCAGTTGAGGATTGACAGGCATAATTTCCACTGAATATTGTCGATATTCTTAAGATAATAGCTGAAACTTTTTCGCTCAAAGCTAATGTTTTAGAAAAATTAACTTTAAATGCAAATATGTTAAATTGAACATCCGGTCTTTCAAATCTTTTTGGGTTTTGAGGTTGTATAGCCACCATTAGATTAAAAGTCATGATTTACTCCGAATATTCTCGATACTCTTAAGATAATAGTTAACCTTCTTCACTCAAAGTTTCTGGGTCTTTCTGTTCTGATAGAGTTTTTTTGAGATTTTACATCCAGTATAAGATTCAAAATTATGACATTTCCCGAATATTCTCGAAAGTCTCAAGATAATAGCTAAACCTTCTTCGTCCAGAGCTATAGTTTTTAAAAATTAACTTTAAATGCATATATGTTAAATTGAACAATTGACAGTCAGAACTTATCTAAAGTTCTGAGCATTTTTAGTAAATTTTGTGATTAATAATCCTGACTCTCTACCAATATTGTCGATATTATTAGGGTAATAGTTGACCCTTCTTCAACTCAAAGCTTCTGGGTTTTTCGGTTCCGATAGAGTTTTGAAAAATTAACTTTAAATGCAAATATGTTAAATTGAACAATCCGACTGTCTTTTTAAGATTATTAATCCCGATTCCCCACGAATATTGTCGATTTTCTTAGGGCAATAGGTGACCATTCTTCTAACCAAAATTTAGGATCATTTTGTTGCGATAAACTTTTGAAAAATTAACTTTAAATGCAAATATTCCTGCTGACCTTTGGAAATTTCATTGACTGACCCTTCCACATCAAATTTCCGTCGAGCGGCTCTTTTTCGACGGTTTACAGTAGCTTCAAATAACTCTCTGACCAGTCTAAGATTAAAAGTCATGATTCTCTCCGAACTTTGTCGATATTTCTCTCAAAGCTTCTGGGTCTTTCGGTCCCCAATAGAGTTTTGGAAAATTAACTTTAAATGCAAATACGTTAAATGGAATATTCGGACTTTCAAATCTTTTATGGTCTTGAGTAACTATTTTAGGACCATTCATTTACATTCTCTTTGAATATTGGAGATATTCTTAAGACAATAGTGAATTTTCTTCGTTCAAAGCTTTTGAAACTTTCCGTTCCGCTAGAGTTTTGAAAAATTAACTTTAAATGCAAATATGTTAAATTGAAAAACATGACTTTCCAATCTTCTAATGTTCCGCACATTTTTAGTAATTTTAAGACTAATTATCCCGATTCCCCACAAATATTGCCGATATTTTTTAGTTGATCCTTCTACAACCCAAAACTTCAGAATATTTTTGTTGCGATAATTTTTTGAAAAATTAACATTTGGACTTTCAAATCCTTTAGGGAATTGAGATTTAAAAGCCATTGTTGGGCTACTCATTCTAAATTTCTTCGAATATTGTGGATATTTTTAAGATCTCTTTTTTTTTGATAAATTTTTGAAAAATTAACTTTAAATGCAAATATGTTAAATTTAACATCCGGATTTTTAAATTTTTTAGGGTTTTGTTTACAAGCATAGTCCTAAATTCACCTTGATTCTCTTCAAATGTTGTCGATATTCTGGATTCTTCTCCGGATATACATTGTTTTCTTTATAATGGGCACCTAGAAAAAATTAAGATAATTAGTCATACATATAATGGAATATATAATATTTCCCAATTATGTTTGAGAAATATTAAATTTAAGTTTTTCCTCCAAATTGGAACTTCTTCAATTTCAAACCTTTCAAATTTTGTAATTTCTTTGCCTCACATTCCTAGAAGTTTTACGGCAATTCCATTCTATCTTTCCATAATCTCTTTACAATATATTTTCTAGTTTTGCAATTTTACGGCTATTTAGAATTTTTGTTTTTCAAATCACCTTTAGCCAGCACGAATATTTCGGTTCGTAACGCACGAAAAACTAAAACATGATAATCGTTTAAATAAAATTAGTTTCAACAAAGCTATTTACAAATGCATTTTAAGCGATTTTCAGCGTTTGGAAGGTGAGAAAATATGTTTTGTTGTATTTATTTATTTAGTTTTTGTTTTTTTTTCAAAATACCTTAAAGACATCACAAAAATATTTCTCACACCTGTGAAATATTCAGCGAGCGAGGGAGAGAGAGAGAGATGGGAAAAAATCAATGTTAAAATAATTAATCATAGCCATTAGTTGTGAGATGCCAATTGTTTTGCTGGGCCCGCCATCGGAGTGGCGGAGCGAAAAAATACCGGCGGCATCTATGGGCGGCAATTAACTTAAATAAACAAATCGCATATTTTGTTAAAATTGAACATGTTTTACTTAATGGAAATTAGAATTGTTTGGCCATAAGGAAAACAAAATTATATAAAACTGTAATTTTTATTTGTATTTTTTATTCAAAGTTTGTGTGTTTCTGTCTGGCTGGGTGTTGCCTCGCATAGACCTTAATGTATGGATTTAATGACATGTTTGCCGGCGGCAGCTGGCCAAGACGCCAGCAAACTTCCATACAACTCAACACTAGTCCATCATCAGTCAGTAATCAGCATTTGGTTTTCCGCAACACCTCCACCAATGCCAGCACCACCACGACTTTCAACAACCACCTTGACTCTCAACCTCCCACGCCTTTTTTAGAGCAGCTTTGGGCAAAACAAAACATTTGAGTTAAAAAAAAAATTCAAACACAAACGATTAATAGTTGCCATATTGCCCAGCAAAAATATGCCATGGAATGGCCACAATTCACGCCATATTGTGGCAGAGAGGCCTGAGAAACCCTTTCCCATAAAATTCCTTGCAATTTGTCTGTAATTTTTTAAAAATTGTTTTTAATAGGCCTTTGTCAAGCTGAGAAAAAAATAAATAAATGACAAAAGAGAAGAAGAGAGAGAAGAGGGCAAGGAGAAAATCTCCCCAGAGCTTGTTTTTCTAATATATTTTCTAATTGACAGTTGAATGTGAAATTTATTTACTGTTCTAGGTTTTTGTAGAAGATTTTTTGCTGTTGTTCAGCTGCCTTCACTGGCCGTGTTGGCTTGCCTGAACGATTTTTGTATCTGTCTTTTTTTTTTTTTTTTTGTTCCCAGCCAATACTTTGCCATAGACCAGCAGAGAATTGTATTTCAAAAGATTGCTAATTTAGATAACACGTTGACAGACAGATGGTCGATCGTCCGGCCAACCGGCCGGCTAGCGGGTGATAGTTTTGAGCTCTTTCAAGTGTTGCAAATTAAAATTTATTTCCATTGACTTTTTCGAGTGATTTGTTAAGTCTGTGGCGTTGTGAAGTGATTTTCGCAAACAAAATGTGGACATTGGATGCGTAGAAAATGGAGAAAAAAAAATTGTGGCTTAGAAGCGTTTAGCAGTGGCGCCCAAGTTGAATACGATTTAAGCCGAGAAAAATTGTTCTGGAAATTAGAATTAGGAATTTCTTAGTCTCTTCTTCGTAGAAGAGCTGAAGGCTGGCGAGTTTCTTCTTCATAGAAGAGCTGAAGGCTGGCGAGTCTCTTCTTTATAGAAGAGCTGAAGGCTGGCGAGTCTCTTCTTTATAGAAGAGCTGAAGGCTGGCGAGTCTCTTCTTCATAGATACGCTGAAGGCTGGCGAGTCTCTTTTTCATAGAAGAGCTGAAGGCTGGCGAGTCTCTTCGTCATAGAAGAGCTGTAGGCTGTCGAGTCTCTTCTTCATAGGAGAGCTGAAGGTTGGCAAGTCTCTTCTTCATAGAAGAGTTGAAGGCTGGCGAGTTTCTTCTTCATAGAAGAGCTGAAGGCTGGCGAGTCTCTTCTTCATTGAAGAGTTGAAGGCTGGCGAGTCTCTTCTTCATAGAAGAGTTGAAGGCTGGCGAGTCTCTTCTTCATAGAAGAGCTGAAGGCTGGCGAGTCTCTTCCTCACAGAAGAGCTGAAGGCTGGCGAGTCTCTTCCTCATAGAAGAGCTGAAGGCTGGCGAGTCTCTTCCTCATAGAAGAGCTGAAGGCTGGCGAGTCTCTTCTTCATAGAAGAGCTGAAGGCTGGCGAGTCTCTTCCTCATAGAAGAGCTGAAGACTGGCTGGCCAGTGAGTCTCTCTATAGACGAGCTGAAAGCTGGCTGGCTGGCCAATGAGTCGCTCCATAGACGAAATGGAGCTCAATGAGTCTTTCCAATTTGACGAGCTGTATGCTGGTTAAGCCATTCTTACCATAGACGAACTGAAGGCTGACCAGCTAGTCTCTCTCTCCGCCTCTATAGACGTACTTAACTCCAGACCAGAAGAGCTGAAGGCTGGCGAGTCTCTTCTTCATAGCAGAGCTGAAAGCTGGCTGGCCAGTGAGTCGCTCCATAGACGAACTGAGGGCTGGCTGGCTGGCCAGTGAGTTGCTCCATAGGCGAAATGGAGCTCAGTGAGTTATTCCAATGACGAGCTGTATGCTGGCTAAGCCATTCTCATCATAGAGCTGAAGGCTGGTCAGCTAGTCTCTCTCTCCAGACGGACTTTACTCCAGACCAGCGACTCTCATTCTCCAACGAGTCTCTCTCACTTAAGTCCCAGCCAGTGCCAGTTTCTCCCTTTTTCTAAAGAGACTAAAGGTGGGAAAACATAAAACGCTTATTTTACTGGCTTAAGTCATCGGTTGACTTTTAACTTTAAATGCAAATATGTCAAATTGAACATCCTGACTTTCAACCCTTCTGGGATTATGGGAACTAATTGTCCTGATTTTTTTCGAGGTATTCCTATTTGTTTGCCTGTCTTTAGGCAAGTAAATGTTATTAATTTGCCAATGATTTCTGTTTGTCTAGTTTCGAATAAAGTTTTGAAAAACTATTTTTTTTTTATCGGACATCCTGACTTTTGAATCTTCTATGTTTCTGACTTTTGTTAGCCCTTGAAGGACTATTGTCGTTATTCAGGATCACAATGTTAACGAAATCTATAAGTTTCGTTTCGAATGAAGTTTTGAAAAGTCAACTTTAAATGCAAATATGTCAAATTGAACATCTAGACTTTCGAATCTTCTAGGATCCTGAGCTTTCTTAGCCATTGTAGGACCATCCATCCTATTGAGATATTTTGGTATATTTTTTCTATTCAGGATCAAAATGTTAATGAATTTAGTTCGGAATTCATTTCTGAAAAATTAACTTTAAATGCAAATATGTTAAATCAAGAAGAGCCAAATGCGGAGTTTTGTCTTTTCAATTTTTCTGAGTTCTAGAAAGCGATTCTAGGACGAATCAACTTGATTCTCTTTCAGATATTTTCGTATATTGCCTATAAATAAAATCAAAATCATGATCATCTGAAAAAAGGAAATATAATTAGTATGCCAATGATTTAAAATTAAAAAATCTCAACCTGAATTTAAATATTTTTGAATTTCTTGAAGTCAGAATCTTGGATTTTCTCTGGTTTTCATTTGCCTAATTATAAAATCAATTTATGTTAATCTTTTATGTTTTAAACCTAGAATATTGATTTAATTCTTTTGGTATTATTTAGGGATCTTCAACCTTGAAATCCGAGCCTTTCAAGTCTTGGATTTTCTTGGCACTCATTTGTAGAAATATAAAGGCAATTTAAGTTTATCTTTTATGTTTTAAACCTAGAAAAGTGATTAAATCTTTTGATATTATTTGGAGATCTTCATTGGTATCAGAGCTTTCTTTATTTATTTTTTTTTTATATTTATTTTTATATTCCAGAAAATTTTAAATATAGAAAGCCATGCTCTAATTCCCACTCACATTCAAACCTCACAAATCATGACAATTTGCCAAGCACTCATGGAATAGAGATAACATTTCGAATTTCCAGTTCCAATCTAAGGTACAAACTCTCAAGCTTAATTAAATTTAATTTTAGTAGAAAAATCACACACACACACTGTCAGCGCAAGTGTGTGCACGAAAAACAATAAGAAATCTAAAGAAACATTTGCTTTATATTTTTTTCTTCTGAGTAATGATTACTTCTAGCTAAGGCGGGAGGCCAGGAGGAATGTCAAAGAATAGCCATAAATTATAACAAGTGACAGAATGAGCAAAAAAAAAACAAAATAACAAATAGTTGAGCTACAGAGAATGACACACATTCAGTTTCGAGGGCAGAAATACAAAAACAAATCGGAGTATAGGACCTAAGAAAATGTTTTCGATTTTTAGAATTTTGGGTCAAATTTGGAGCAGTCAACTTTCGATTGATCAACTTTTTATGTTGAAATTCAAAACAAAAAATTAATTTTATTTGACAGGACGTAGATTCGAAAGATCGAAAACATTTTCTTAAAATGGAAAAGTCGAATATTTTTGTCCAACTACATGTACCCCATTCGCGCATCGCATTCTTAAATAATTGTTTGATTTTTACAGACTATTTTCAAATAACTTTAAATGCAAATATGTTAAATTATATCATCTCTACCTTCAGAATCTTGAAGAGATGGACAGTGGATATTCGGGAATTTAAGTTCTTCCATGAGGCCGAAGATGTAGTGACTGCCTTATTTTTTGACTTAAATTAGGCCTAAATAAGTTTGCTTTCGATCGATTGGTTTTGTTGTTGAGATCGAAGATTCGAAAACTTTTTCTACTTTTTCTTAAAATCGAAAAGTCGATTATTAATTTAATTTTTTCCATCAACATGTCCCTCATATCGTGCATCGCGTTCTTAAGTAATTATTTGATTCACCCAGACTATTTTCAAATAACTTTAAATGCAAATATGTTAAATTATATCATCTCTAACTTCAGAATTTTGAGGAGATGGACAGTGGATATTCAGGAATTTAAGTTCTTCCATGAAGCCGAAGATGTAATGACAGCCTAATTTTTTTTTTACTTAAATTAGTTGACTATTGATCGATTGATTTTTGGCGTTGATAATTTAAAAGTCAAAATAGAAAATTGATTTTTTTTGGAGCGGAAAAAGTTACGAAAGTTCGAAAATCCTAGTTTTACTTTGAAGGCATTTTCGATTAGGTATCCCTAAGTAGAACTGTAATAGAGGATAGTTTTTTTAATTTGTTTTGAATTATCCTGAATTTTTTTAATTAACTTTAAATGCAAATATGTTAAGATACAAACTCTTTACGTATCGAATTTTGAAGAGATAAACAGTTGATATTCAGGTATATAAATTAAAAACAAATTATATCATCTCTAACTTTAGAATTTTGAAGAGATGGTCAGTGGGTATTCAGGAATTTAAGTTCTTCCATGAGGCCGGAGATTCTTTCTGTTTTACTTGAATCAGGCATAAATAAGTTGACTTTCGATCGTTTGACTTTTGGCGTTGATAATTTAAAAGTCAAAATAGAAAATCGATCTTTTATTGAGTGGATAAAGTTACGAAAGATCTAAAATCATAATTTTACTTTGAACGCATTTTCGATTACGTATCCCTAAGTAGAATTATAATGGAGTATATATTTTTTAATTTGTTTTGAATTATCCTGAATTTTTTTAAAATAACTTTAAATGCAAATATGTTAAAACACATTCTCTTTAGGTATTGAATTTTGAAGAGATAAACAGTTGATATTCCGGAATATAAGTTCTTCCATGAGGCCAGAAGTGCAGTATCTGCCTCCTCTTCTCTGACTTAAATGTAGCCCTACATAGGTAGATTTTAGAAAAATTTCGATTACGTATCTCTAAGTAGAATTATAATAGAGGATAGTTTCTTTTTAATTTGTTTTGAATTAACCTGAAGATTTTGAAATAACTTTAAATGCAAATATGTTAAAACACAATATCTTTATGTATCGAATTTTGAAGAGATAAACAGTTGATATTCAGGTATATAAGTTTTTTTCCTGAGGCCAGAGGTGTAGTGACTGCGATTCTAATATCGAAAAGTCTAAAAAAATACGACTAAAATTACAGCTGTGTAGGTCATCTTTTGAAGATCAAACATCCGAGTTTTCTCTTTTCCTGGGTGGCACGGATTACGTAGCCAATTTTTTTTTCTTCCCATAAATAAAACCTCCTCATCCTCTCTTCTGATCTTCTAGTTCTTCTGCGGCATATTCGCACCGCAGTACAAATGTCCATTTGTCTTGTCTTTTTTTATTTATTTATTTTAGAGTCAGCTATCAAGTTATCAGTCTGACAACGAAGGTCATCATTAGCATTTGAATAACAACAACAGCAACAAAAACCCATAAAAACAATACTATAAACATTGTTTTTTTTTTCATACAACAAAAAAAAATAGAACAGAAATTGAAATAAAAGAAATTGAAATAAATTGTAATTAAATGAATAGAAAAACAACAGACAACTTCAACCAACCAACTACAGAGGATGAGCAGACACAGAAAACAATAAAAACAAAGTAATACATAATTAAATATGTAGCAAAAACAACAGCAACAACAACAACAATGGTCTACCATCCAACTCAATTAATTAGAAACGCCTGCTAATGATAGTTGTACGTGGGTGGTTAAGACAGTTTTCGGTTATTTGATAATGCCTGGTTGGGCGGGAAAGGGGTTAGCCAGAGCGGAGGTTTTGCTGGAGGGGTTGACAGCCCGAATACATATTAAAAAAAATAAGAAGACGACGAAAAAAGAAATTAACAGCATTTAAGTTGTGGCACACAAATATACATACATCCGTAGGAAGACGGTAGATAGATAGATTTTTTTTGCCGTACACTGGCCGGGAAAATGAATAGGGAAGGGAATTTATTCCTATTTTTAGAGGTGTTTGGATTCGGAACGAGCTAGCTCAAATGAACTTCTTTTGAAAAAAGTAAGGAGGAAGATGGTTCCCCATTCGTTGAAGTGGATTGTCGTTATAATAATGCCTTCCTAGCTCAATATACTCTCTTTCTATAAATTTTTTTTCTTTTTATTTCATTTTACTTTTTATGATCGATAGCCGCTCCAAGGTATCTCGTGTACGAACCATAAAAGAGAGAGATTGAAACAACTCCATATTCAATCGGAACTATTTGGAATGAAGGAACTATTTTTAGGATCTACTTCCTTTTTCAGAAAAATGAAGGAGAAAGTTCGATCCACTGCGTCAACCTGATAGACTAACTTTACCCTTTTTCGATTGTCTTCTCTTCTCAATTTATCGTCCTTCTACAACTATTTTTTTCTTTTTATTTCATTTTACCTTTTGTTCGATTATCACTCCAAGGGATCTCGATGCAAGAGATTGATTTCAATGAACTATATTCAATCGGAACTAGTTGGAAGCAAGGACCTTCATTTAGGAACTAGTTCCTTTTGCGAAAAAAGACAAGGAAGTTCGATACATTTAGTGAACTTGATTACCCAATTCTAGCTATTTTTGTTAGTCCTCGTAATTATTTCTTTTCTTCTCAATTAACTCTCATCGCCTATTTCATTTAACTTTTCTTCGACGGTCACTCCAAGCTTTACCCATTTTCGATGGTCTTATCTTCTCAATTTGCTCTCCTCTACAACAATTTTTTTCTTTTTATTTCATTTTACTTTTTGTTCGATAGTCACTCCAAGGAATCTCGTGTAGGAACGATGAAAGCATGAGACCTCAATGAACTGTATTCAGTCTGAACTATTTGGAATGAAGGAACTATATTTTGGGAACTAGTTTCATTTGAGAAAAGGAACGAGAAAGATCGTTCTCCATTCGTGAACTGGATTATATTCAATCGGAACTATTTGGAACGAAGGAACTATTTTTAGGAACCCATCCTTTTTTTAAGAAAAGGAACGAGAAAAATTGATGCGTTTTGTGAATCTGAATGTCGAACTTTATATTTTTCGATGGCTTTTTCTTCTCTCTTGACTCTCCATCTCCAACTATTTTTTTTCTTTTTATTTCATTTTACTTTTTGATCGATAGTCATCCGAAGGAATCACGTGCAGAAACGATGAAAGAATAAGATTTCAATGAACAGTATTCAATGTGAACTATTTGGAATGAAGGAACTATATTTTAGGAACTAGTTTCATTTGAGAAAAGGAACGAGAAAGATCGTTCACCATTCGTGAACTGGATTGTCTATCTTTGGTCTCCTCTTCTCAATTAACTCTTCTTCTGCAACATTTTTTTTTCTTTTTATTTCATTTTACGTTTTCCGGCAGTCACTCCAAGAAACTATTTCGGACGAAGGAACTATTTTTAGGAACTACTCTTTTTTTAAGAAAAGGAAAGAGAATTATTTTTCCGTTTTGTGAATCTGATTGTCGAACTTTACCTTTTTGATGGTATTTTCTTCTCAATTAACTCTTCTTCTGCATATTTTTTTCTTTTTATTTCATTTTACTTGTTTCGGCAGTCATTCCAAGGAAGGAATTATTTTAAGGAAGTGCTTCTTTTTTTAGAAAAGGAAGGAGAATTATTTTTCCGCTTTGTGAATCTGATTGTCGAACTTTACCTTTTATCGATGATCTTCTCTTTTTCTTTTTCAATGATCTTCTCTTTTCTCTTAACCCTCCATCTGCAATATTTTTTTCTTTTTATTTCATTTAACTTTTTTCGGCAGACACTCTCAGGAATCTTGTGTATGAAACCATTTGAAACGTAAGAGCTATATTTAGGAACTAATTGCTTTTGGAAAAAGGAACGAGGAATGTCGATACGCGACGTGAACTTGACTACCCCACTCTAGGTATTTTCGATGGTCATTACAATAAAGTAAACTCTTACTCAGTAAACTCTTACTCAGTAACTATTTTTTCTTTTTATTTCATTTTACTTTTTTCGGTATTAATCCCTTTTTGAAATGGATTTTTAACCCTTAACTACAGATGACCGGTATTTTTTACCGGTAAGCATTTACGATTTTTCAATTTCGGGGATAACTGAATATATTTTGCTTAAAAAAAAAACTTGTGCGGTTTTATCAAAATAAATGGTTTTAAAACTTTTTCAAGATCTTGATATACAATAAATATATAACAGATATATATTAAAGAAATTTTTCAATTGTTTTACAGAAATTTTATGTATTTTATATAACCGGTAAAAATTACCGGTGGTCTGTACTAACGTTCGTATAATTTGACGTCTGTAGTTAAGGGTTAAATATATTAATTTTTTTTTTTTTTTTGGTTTTTACTTAGATTACTTTTTTTCATTCCGAGTCTTAATCATGACACAATCTTTAAAGAAAAAATTACACTTTTCCGATATCCTAAAATTTCAAAATCCTTTGGCAATCCAATTTCTTTCACTTTCTTATGATATCCTCCTTCTAATTGTTATCGTTATAATAATGTTCTATCTTCATAATTAACCCCAACCATTTTTTTTTCTTTTTATTTCATTTTAATTTTTGACTGATCTTCACTCCAGGAAAATCTATTTTTAAAAAGCATCTTCTAATATATTTTTTCTTTTTATTTCAATTTACTTTATTTTCATTTCTAGTATTTTTTTTAAAAAAATCGTACCTTTTCAATACCCCCAAATTTCCAACATTTTTGGCCACCAACAATTCTTGCACTTTTCTTCTTTTGCGCTTCCCTTTTTCAAATTCTCTGCACTGTAACTCGTAGTAATTTCTGACACAGTCCACCAACACATTAATAGGTACACAATGCTAAGCAGGCAAATAGCTAGACCAGAAAGTTTTGTTGTAACAAAAACCCACCGGATTTCCGTAAAACAAAAAAAAAACTCACTATCAACTGTTAAGCGGCTGGCGGGCTGGCGGGCTGGCTGGCTAAGTTGGTTTGGTTGTTTAACTTGCTCGATTTCTTCATCAAGCACACACACAAGAAAAAACACTCATTTCTGTTCCGAACATGCAAGAAACGCTTCTGGGCTTCTCCCAACATGTGTGCGGTTCTTTGAAGAAGAAACAAAAACGCGTCCCTCCAACCAACTAATAGTCCACTTTGGCTAAATACAAAGGCAGAAATTGTGCATTAGTTTCAGCGGACATGCACACACACCACATCTTCACAGCTAACATGGGAGCGGCGTTATATATTTTCTTCTTCATGACTAGCAAATGGTTTTTATTATTTCTCTGTTTTTTGCTCTTCCCTTTTTTTTAGCAGAGCTTCTTTAATTCCATTTGCTTGTTTTACGACCTACTCGCTCTAGCTCGCAGTACTGAGCTGGCAACTGGAAATGACCCATAAAAATCGTGGAAGCAAAGAATTAAAATGTGCTCACCACAATTACCAGTTAGGGGAGGAGGGGTAGGGTAGGGTCACTACCAAAACTCCCATTGCAAAGTGACCTATTTAATTTGAAAAAAAAATAAAAATTTGGAAATTCCATTAAAGATATGGGAATTATTTTAAACAGACATTTATTTAACTTCTTTCGGAACACAATACGTAAGTGCTTCCCTGGAAGCATTTGAACCTCATTTTAACAAAAAAAATATTTTTATTTTTTATTTATATTTTCTTAAATATTTAGAGCCTTTTCAACAATCTCTCAATTGCAAAGAAATTGTAGAAATAGGTATTTAATTAAATTGCTTTAAAAGTAAGGGGTTACCTAAGTGATTCTAGAGAGGCAATTGGATACCCGATATTGGTGTTGAATTTTTTTCTTTTTATTTCATTTTACTTTTTCAAATTTAAAGTTCTCTAAAAGTGTTTGTAGAGAGGCAATTGGTTGGTAGATTGAATTTTTTTCTTTTTATTTCATTTTAATTTTTCAAAATTGAGTTCTGAAAAAAAACTCTCTTTTGCAAAGAACTCAATTCACGAAATAAAATTATGTTTCCTTAAAATTATGGCTTAGAAAGCGCTACCAGGGCAGCATTTCTTGATATTTTATAATACCTTTAACTTAGTAATAATTCAGAGGCCTACATCTCCCATACCCACTACTTTCAGCATTTCTTTCAAATTATTCTTAAAATAAAATAAGGTTTGAAATAAATTCCGAAAATGGTGAGCTTGGGGAAACTTCTGAAGGAAAGTCTTCAAAGTGAGGTGTTACCTAAGTGATTCTAGAGAGGCAATTGGATACCCGATATTATTGTTGAATTTTTTCTTTTTATTTCATTTTAATTTTTCAAATTTAAAGTTCGGAAAAAGGCAATTGCATGCCTGATATTGATGTTGATTTTTTTCTTTTTATTTCATTTTAATTTTTTAAAGTTTGGATGCTGTAAAATAACTTTAGTTTGCAAAGAACTAAATTCACAAAATTAAATTAATTTTCCCTTAAAAATATGGTTTGCAGAAGACCTTCCCGGGCAGCATTTCTTGATATTTTGTAATACCTTTAACTTAGTAATAATTCAGAGGCCTACATCTCTCATATCTTCTATTTCCAGCATTATTTCAAATTAATCTTAACCCTTAACTACAGACGTCAAATTATACGAACGTTGGTACAGACCACCGGTAATTTTTACCGGTTATATAAAATACATAAAATTTCTGTGAAACAATTGAAAAATTTCTTTAATATATATCTGTTATATATTTCTTGTATATCAAGATCTTGAAAAAGTATTAAAACTATTTATTTTGATAAAACCGCACAAGTTTTTTTTTAAAGCAAAATATATTATATTTATATTATATATATCTCCGAAATTGAAAAAGTGTAGTTAAGTGTAGTTAAGGGTTAAATCAAATAAAGTTTGGAATAAATTCCAAAAATGGTGAATTTTGGAAACTTCTGAAGGGAAATCTAAATATATCCCAAATTTGACTAAATATATAATGATGTTACCGAAGTGCTTCAAAAGAACCACTTTGGACATTTAGGAAGTGAATACACATATCTTTAGAATGGTTTCTTCACATCCTCCTTGATCTCAGATAAAGAAAAGGTCTTAGAAGAAGTTCCGGAAGTAAAATATTTCCAAGATATCTCAATACGGAAAAATTGGAACAGAAAGGCTTCAACGAAATCCTGAATTAGGCTTGGGCAAAGACTTTAATAGGAAATTCTTAATAGGACCCATATTTGGGAAAGAAATTGAATAATGCTATAGAAGTGCTTCACTGGAAGCATTTTTAGAAACAGAGCCTAAAAGTACTTTAAGAATATAAATACTCTGTTCAATATTTTGAAAAAAGATCAGATAGAAATAAATTTCCGAGAAACCTCAATCTGGGGAAAAATTAGAATGCCATAAATATTGTATAGAAAACGATCTGAAAGAAATTCTGAAAAAGACTTAGGGAAACCTTTATAAAGTAAAAACTAATTTGTACCAATAGTTGATAAAAAAGATCGAACGATGCTTACAGAAGTTATATTCGCAGATGAGTATTCCTTCAAATAAACCGACGATTCCTATAGATTACAAGTCTTAATTATTAATTTTCTTCTCTTTACTTTACCACTTTGCCAATTGCAATTCAAAACTTAAACTGTATGGACTGGCCTTCTACTCACTCGTATTTATAGCTTCCCTTCTCTGGATGCGATTTTCGGTTATCCTGGTTATAGTAAAATATTCCAAGGGAATGGCGACCACAACCATTCATCCAAGTACGTATACAAATAAACGAATGCCTATAAACAACAAAGTAAAACAACAATTACAAATACGAGTGAGTGAGAACAACAACAACGATTGATGGCATCACAATGAGAACTATAAAGCTAAGACTGATACATATCATGGTTAAAAAAAAAAATAACATTAGAACAGTGTTGGCTTGTTTGTTCGGGATACCATAGTATTTCATATTGTTTCAAAATGGTCAGGCTTAATCCCTTTACTTTGGTTTTTATAAAAACAACGTTTGTTTATTAGTGGATAACGATGGTAATGTTTACCAGGTGATATTCTCCCCAGAAGTTATTTTAAAAATAACTTCTATGACAAAAAAAAATTGCCCCCCAGAACATTACAATCGTTCTCCACTAATAAACAAACGTTGTTTTTATAAAAGCAACATTAAAGGAATTGAGCCTGACCATTTTGCAACAACAATAAATAATACTTTTAAAATATTTTTTTTTTTATTTTAATATTTTCAGAAAATTTTTTCACTAGGAATATAACTTTAAATGCAAATATATTAAATTGTTTATTTGTTTACCAGGGGGTAAGGCAGGGAATACGTAGGTTTCGGAAAGACCGACCAATCCTCATCAGTTCCCTTGTTTTTTTTTTTTTTGTCTGGGATATTCTCCCCAGAAGTTATTTTAAAAATAACTTTTATTACACGAAAAATTTTTGCCCCCCCAGAACATTATCATCGTTCTCCACTAATAATAAATAAACGTTATTTTTATAAAAACAACATTAAAGGGATTAAGCCTGACCATTTTGCAACAACAATAAATAATATTTTAAAATATTTTTTTTTATTTTAATATTTTCAGAAATTTTTTTTACTAGGGATATAACTTTAAATGCAAATATATTAAATTGTATTTTTATGTTAATAATTACTAATTAATTTCTTTTGATTCTCTTCTCTCTTGCAGAATTTCCAAATATTCGGGTAAGTCTAAAATGAAATGGAAAATAATTTATAAAATTAATTTAAGGTTATTTTTGAATGGCATTAAATTAGAGGGAAATTTTAAATGTGTTGGACTTTAATATGGACTTTATTCCTGGTGTTTTATTTTAAAAAAAATATGAAAAATAATTTATAAAATTAATTTTAAGTTATTTTTAAATGACATTAAATTAGAGGGAAATTTTAAATGAGTTGGAATTTAATATGGGCTTCTTTCCTGGTGCTTTTATTTATTTATTTATTTTTATTTATTTTTTTTTTTTTTTTTGTTTGAAATATTTTTTGTAATTTTTTTTTTTTTGGAACTGCCATTCTTTGCCCAATTTTATGACATTTCCATTAAGAAAAAATGTTAATGAAAATATTTTTTTCTGTATTTTTACAACGCCAACATGTAAAACATATTAAAGAGAACTCACAACATTACACAGCCATGAGACAACCCACATGGCCATATGCTTAAGACCTTATGGCACTGAAAACTAGTGGTTATTTTTTTTAGTGGCAGACATGTGGTGGATGCATTATGGCTGGGTTTTTATGAATGAATGAATGAATGGCTTGTAATGTTCCCCGCTCTTGCTTCGGATGGCAAATCTAGATATGCTAAGTAGTTGACAACCACACAGCCGTAGTAAATGTAGTAAAATAAAAAAGATCGGAATATGAAAATAATCTACACCTCCATTGGAAAATAAAACGAAAATTTACAATGTGTAAAAACGCCCAAGTCGAAACAAAAAATTCTGGCTTACCTCGCTTAAATAGACGCCTTTAGAGATCGAGCTGTCAAAAATTATTTGTTTGGCTGCAGAAATGACACGAACTGCAGTTCGATACTTGAATTTATCTGTGAAATGTCAACAACTTAATAAGACAGCACAGCACAGTCATGGTACAGCATTTGCTGCCACCTCCACCGCCGCCACACCAAAAGCCAAGCAACAGGTTGAGGTTGGAGCCCCCTCACTTGTTGCGGCCCACATAAAACTATGTTTGGTGCATGATAACGAAATTGGTTTTCTTGTTTTTTGTTTTCTGTTTTTTCGATTTCGTTTTGGCTTGAGTTTCCTGAGTCTTCTATTATTATTATTAATTATTTATATTTAAATATAATAATTACCCATTGATTTCTGTTGTTGTCTTTGGTTCAAAGACCTTTAATTATTGATTGAACAATACGGAAATTTTTGCTATTAGAAACAGAGATGTTTTTTTCGGTTTGCAAACAAATAAAACACTTGAGCTCGAGCTTTATTTTTTGTGCATAACTAATTAAGCATTTAAATGCAACCTGGAGTTGTTTTTGTTAAAAATTAATAGAGAAAAAAAGAGGTGTGCACGATAGAACATAATTAACAATTATATACTTAAGATCATTTGTCTTCATCTCGTGCTAGGTGACCTTGGAGAGCATGTGAAAAATGACGGGAAATTAATGTCAACGAACTTTGAGGAAATCAAATTTTGCAGAACCAAAAAAATTGAGCTCATGATTTAAATTTTATAAAAAAAAACAATATTAAAATAAGAGGTGTACTGAAGTCCTGATAAACCTGAAAACCACTGCTCTATTTGAAAAGACAAGAATAATTGTGTGACTGCGATTGGGTTAAGTTAAATAAGTTTTCGTATTACTTCAGGAAAATCCTTTTTTAAAATAAAATATAACTGATTCTGCTCTCGCCCGGAGCGGGAGTTTTTCTCTTTTAATTTCGACATTTTTGTACTTCGAGCCGGATTTGATTTAAACGATGTCTGAAGTCCTGATATACCTATTCGAAAAGACAAGAATAATTGTGTGACTGCGATTGGGTTAAGTTAAATAAGTTTTCGTATTACTTCAGGAAAATATATATATATTTTTTTTAAATAAAATATAACTGATTCTGCTCTCGCCCGGAGCGGGAGTTTTTCTCTTCTAATTTCGACATTTTTGTACTTCGAGCCGGATTTCAACATTGTATCTAAATCCTAATGAAGCGTTCATGCTTCTGAAGCTCCATTCGAAGTTTTTGCATCAAATTTTCGGTAGTTTTGGGTTTGAAGTTATTTGCATATACTTTTAATTTTAAATCCTCCATTGGGCCGTAATTGGGGCACATTGGGTGGATTTTCTTCTTTACATACATATAGAATTTGAAGGGTGGAGGAATCCCAGATCGGGTCAGTAGATTACATTTAAATTTCTATGCTTCTTAGGGTGCAAGTACATAAAAAGCTTGAAGTCATGGCTAGGCATATTAATGACAAATTATAATGGAAAACGGCGGCAGGATTTTAGTGCGGCTCTGTAATCCCTTTGTGAAATGTCACAAAATATGCCTAGTCATGACTTCAAGCTTCTTATGTACTTAGCCCTTTAGACATAATTTCATCAAGATTTGGTAAGCACAAATTAATATATCTTTCAGAATTGAAAGCCAACCGGACTCCAAAGAACCTGGTTCTGAAATTTTTTGGAAATTTTCAAGAGAAGATTCTCAAATTGTCAGAAAAATTAAAAAAAGATTCAAAAATGACCTGAACTCAAGTTACAGAAGGAATTGATAAAGGAATATGGCAAACGAATACATCCAATAACAATTGAGAATTGGACTGCTTCCAAAGTGAGAATCTCTAGAAGAAAACCTCACATAAGCGATGTTAACCGAAAATCGAATTTGGAATATGTCCGGCTTTATAAAAGCAGGAAAGAAGACTTCTGAAGCAATGTTTTATTCTCTGATTAAAGTAAATTTAATATTTTTTCGTTTCGACGGTAGGATCTTCGTATGGCGAAAACCGAACACTGAGCTTGAAAAAACAATTCAGTAGGTACCGTGAAACATGGCGCTGGAGGGGTTTTAAGGTGAGAATTCATAGAATTATTTTTGATTGGCTAAGTCATCGGACGGCTTCTTCAGAAAAAGGAGATTTAGGATGATTTGGTGCCATTTCGGCCCGTAATTTTTACTTCTTCACCCTACGCTCTTGTTTTAATTTTACGAGGAAGTCATCCGATGACATAAGTTAGTCAAAAAAGCCTCCTATGTATTCTCACCTTTAGTTTGGGGTTGTATGACAGCATCAGGTGTGGTAAATATGTATTTATTGATCAGATTATGGACAAGACTCTATATTTTAATATTCTGTAAAAATAATGTAAAGACAAATTTTGAAAACTTGAAACTAGGGTGTGATTACTATTTTGAGTAGGACAACGATTCCAAACACACATCTCCTAATGTTCTTCCCGCACCTTCCGCAATCTCCCGACCTTAAGCCAATAGAAAATCTGTGGGATGAATTAGAAAGACAAGTCAAAAATCACACCATATCTAATAAAAACCAATTCAATATAGGCTCGGAACAAGACGGGGAAAAAGAGCGTAATGTAGACATTGTATAACTACAAATGATCGAATACAGAATAGGGTCTAAAGGAGGTAACCTTATTTCAAAATATCCAGCTTTTCATTTTCTGTAATTTACCTCGGCAAATTCATCTGCAAACAAGTTTCCATCTCTTATATCTGAAAGAAAATTCTGGCTTTCAGACGTTGCAGGGTATCAGCTTTTTGATTCTAGCAATTGTAAAATATTTTCTAAGACGCCATTTATTCACCTTCCTTTCAAGCATAAAAATTTATCTAATTCAGCAAAAACCGCCCACCTTTAAGACCCCCCCCCCGAACTTACAAGTTCTAATTTGGTAATTTCAGATCATTCTTTTGAGATCTACACCGCCATTATCTCCATGAGCCTTAAGCAATCTTCCTTCGTTAGATTTTTTTTAACTACTTCGTCAACACGAAACCCACTTGACGAACTATAGTTTATATAATAATAAATTGTGCTTTTAACTAAAACACACCGCCATTAATTGAACAATTTAGATCGATGGCAAAGATTTCCGAGTCAATATTGCAGTGTATTTTTTTTAATGGCTAATTTAATTACGTGCAACAGCAGCTAAAACAAAATACGAAAACGAAAAACGCAATTGTCCGATCTGATTCCAAAAGCGAATTAGTTTATAATTTGTCCTTGTTTGATATTTAAATTTTAAATAATACAAAATCGTTAAATAGATAAACGACGGGAAAAAATTACTCTGGCACGTAACAATTTCAGCTACGTGTTTAAAATAATTATTATAATAAAATGTAAATATTTAATAAGAAGATTTATTGAGAAGTGATAAATTTTCTTATTTTATGAGCTGTTGAATTAATATTAATGGGAGATGGGAAAATATTGAAAATGGGTCCCCCAAAAACAGGTCTCAATAACGAGAACAAAAAGGGACTAGGAAAAATCGTATCTGTAAAGGTGAGAATACTTTTTTTGACTGACTTAAGTCATCAGCTGCCTTCATCGGAATCGAACAATGAATTGTAGGTTCAAAATCGAACTGATTCAAAATAAAACTCCTTAGCTCCTCTACGAAGAAGCCAGTCAAAAGGCGTTTTATGTATTCTCACCCTAAGAAAATTCTTCCTAATATTCTGCATTGCATTAACTTTTAATGCAAATAATATTTATCCAGGGATCAGTCTCGTTCTGGATAGCAAACCACAAAATGGGACGGATCTCTGAATAAAATTTTGTGAAAATTCTGCATTGCATTAACTTCAAATGCTGAAAATATTTATCCAGGGATCGACCCCGTTCTGGGTAGCAAACCACAAAATGGGACTGATTTCTGTATAAATTTTTGACATTTCAAGTTAATGCATTGCGGAATATGAGGAAGAACGTGTTCACAGATATTATTTTTCTTTGTTCCTTGGAAATCCTCCTAGAGTACTATTTTTGTCGTCTATTAAATTAACTTTAAATGCAAATATGTTAAAAAAATACCGCCGCATATTTATTGTGCTGTAGTCTCCACCATGAGATATATCCCTAAAATTATACAAAATTACATTTATTTGATTACTCTTTTAATGAAGCTTCAAAAATTAAACTTTAAATGCAAATATGTTAAATTATCAGATCACTTTTAACGTGTTGCAGACTCTCAATAAGATATGATTTCTATAAGTCTGTCTTGCTCATATCTTAAACGATTCGTAGGAATATTAGGCTAGAGGAATGTATGCCCAACGATTGGAACCTCAGCATCCTGTGTCCCGTTCACAAAAAAGGAGACAAGACGATATGCGGCAACTATAGAGAAATCAGTCTCCTTCCCATCGCGTATAAAGTGCTTTCCAGTGTGTTGTGTGAACGACTGAAGCCAATGGTCAATGACATTATTGGACCATACCAATGCGGCTTCAGACCTGGCAAATCCACCATAGACCAGATTTTCACTCTGCGCCAAATCCTGGAAAAGACCCAAGAAAAACATATCGACACATTCCACCACTTCGTCGACTATAAAGCCGCATTTGAGAGCCCCATCCGCTCAGAGGTGTTTAAAGCCATGTCTGCGTTCGGCATTCCTGCTAAATTAAAAAGGGTATGCAGACTTACTTTAACTGACACAAGGTCAGCAGTTAGAGTCGGAAAGGACCTTTCGGAGCCCTTCAATGCCGAACGAGGGTTCAGACAAGGTAACAGCCTCTCGTGTGACCTATTTAACATTCTGCTGGAAAAGGTCATACGAGATCCAAACAACACATGTTGCTCGCCTACGCCGATGACATCGACATAATGGGTCGAACATTGAGAGCGGTAACAGCCACCTTTGAACAAATTTAGTAGGAGTCTGCCAAAGCGGGTCTGGCAGTAAATGGCGAGAAGACCAAGCTGATGGTATCAACGCGCAAGACGTCCAGTAGACTCGGACTAAATGTGGAACTTGAAAACTACAGCTTTGAGGTAGTCAGTGACTTTATCTACCTCCATACCGCCATAAACTAAACAAATGACATCAGTTTTGAGATTCGGAGAAAGATAGTGTTGGCCAATAAATGCTACTATGGTCTATGTAAGCAGTTTAGAAACAAGGCCACATCTCGCCAGACCAAACTCACACTCTACAAGACACTGATACTACCCGTGCTGTTGTATGGATATGAAGCATGGGTACTTGCGCAAACAGATGAGACAACGCATGGAGTCTTTGAGAGAAAAATTCTCCGAAAGATCTACGGGCCGATATGCATCGTCGGTGAATATCGACGTCGAATGAACCACGAGCTATACCATCTATGCTCGGACATCGACATAGTCAGACGTATCGAGCTACAGCAACTACGGTGGCTAGGTCATGTAGTGCGAATGGATGAGAATGCCCCAGCTCATAAGGTATATAAGAGCGAGCCCACTGATGATTCACGCAGAAGGGGAAGGCCAAGAATTAGATGGAATGACCAGGTAGAAGACAATATATCGGAACATGGATGCGCCTGGAAATCTTTTCTAAACTCGGCTTATGGAACAAATGTTCTGTCGCGGGCCAGCTCAAAAAAGAAGAAGAACTTTAAATGCAAATATGTTAAATTAGCTACTCATTTTTTCAAGTCCTGAAATGTTAGGTTTCCTTTACATTTTTTTTGGAGGTTGATTCAAGGACCATTTTTATATTTATTATTTTAAGAACAAAACCCTTGGAATATATCAATTTCGTTTTTTTCCACAAACCTCTGATCTGACATTGTGGCACTTGTGGTTAATATAAATTAGACGTTGAATAAATGCATATTTATTTAAAGAATAGTTAAATTAAGAACATTTCGCCTGTGGTAGTATTAAAATTTATAACTTTAAATGCAAATATGTTAAATTTTTCGAATCATTTTTATGGTAGAGGTTCTCTTTTTTTCGAGGAGTCTCAGCTGTAAAGTAAGCCTTGAATAAATGCATGTTTATTTATGGAATAGTTGGAAAACATTTTATTTAGGAGTCTCTGCTGTAATGTAGGTCTTAAATAAATGTTTATAGTTAAATTTAAGCCACTTAACCTATGTTGGTATTAAAATCTGAATTAAAAAAATGGTTTCAAGTCTGACTAATAAATTTTTTTTCGTTTAAAGATTAAAAATTTCTTGATAATCTTCCGTTGTTGTTTTGGCCAAATAATATTTTATGGCTGGCCATATCAAATTTCATTTCAAAATAAATTATCGTTGAGTTTTTATTTGTTTTTTTAGATACTTTAGCGAGATAACCCACTTCTCCTCAAAAAAAAAAAAAAAAAAAAAGATATTCACAAGTGGGTGTAAATCGTTTTGCTTTGTAATGATTAGTAAATCTATTTAAGTTTTTTTTTTTTGAAAAATTTTAAAGCTATTAAATCAAACATTAATGGGTAAATCAACCACAACAACAAAACGCAAAATTTGTATTTGATAGTTTAATAATTGTTGCAGCAGCAACAATAACACCAACATGTAATTACTTGATTAAATGTTGTTGGCTTTAATATTTAGTCAGAGATTGTGTTTTTTTTTTTTTTTTTTTTTTTTTTTTTTGTAATTACATCTAACAGTCTAATCCGATTAAGTGATTTCTAGAACAGAACGAAAAATTTAAGTCATGTAAAATTGACTTTGAAAAGAATCTCAAAGAGGTTTGAGAAAACTCTCAAAGCAAATAATTCGGTTTTGGGATCAGGACTTTTATTTATTTATTTTTTTTTTTTTGGATTGTTTATCAAAAATTTAGTTTTAGAAAAAATTTTTGTAAATAGAATTCAAGAGAACTTCACAATTTTTTAGGCAAACTCTACTGTCAGGCCTCAAAAATAGTGTAAATTGAAATGTTTAACTTGCCACCACCTGCCGAATAAATGAATGACTGAATAAAGTGTAATAATACAAAATTACATAGATATTTTTTTCATTCATTGAAAAATAATTGTTAACAGTTTTCCAAAATGCATGGCATCATTTGATATTTGATATGATTACTATATAATTTTAGCCAAGCTATTTTACACTTTGTAAGGCGAGCAAAAAAAAGCAACAAAACAATTGTAAATATAATGTTTAACAATAGAAAATTGTTAATGGCATTTGAACAACATCAACAAGTCAAAATTGAAAAACGCTGACAGCTGTCACTACAACTCTGCGGTGCTCTGGCGTTGTAACATACAGCGGGCCAGGCACTTGTTACTAGACACCAGACAGTTTACGGGCAATGGTTTTGGGAAAGAAGACAAGTAGAAAGTGGGGCCGAGTTATCTGCTCCTCGTTCGCTCTCTCCCTCTCTCTCTCTCTCAAATTCTCTTCAAAACCACAGGCATTTAAGTTAAAAAAAAAACAAAAACCATATGGGAAATGTTTAGATGATTTACATGGGAACTTTACAATGTGGCTGGGGGGAGGAACCAAAACTTGTTTAGTTTTTATTTTTAATTTTTCTTTTTCATAAACATATGAAATGACCTAAATATATAAAGTATTTAAGAAATTTCCAAGGAAATGGGTCCATAAGGCAGGGGAGTTTTGTGTTTACCAGCTGTTCCATTTTTTTTCTTGGGGTATTGTTTTAAATAATAGCCATTTTGCATTGAATTTTGTTTAGATTATTTATGCATGCCAACCGGCTGAGTGGCAGACAGTTCTCCACCACTCACCAAAAAAAAATTAAATTTACATTTCCATGTCAGCTGAGAAATATTTTGAAACAATCATAAAACTCTCTTTCACAGCCCCAAACATTGTAAAGCTTTTTAAATTTTCAACACGAATTTCAAAAATTTTTTTTAAATGCAATTTCTGTTAAGAATTTCATGGTGGCAATTTGCATGCCAAATAAAATACAAAACGTAGCGAATACACAAGAAACTTGCCGGCAATTTCGTTAATCTCAGGCATGCAAACAGTGGGAGGAAAAAGTTTGAAGACAATTTTTTTAGGAAGGGAAAATAATTTAACCATGAAAAATTGTATTGATTGGCCATGGGAGAATTAATGGAAAAAAATTTGATCGAATCGGATACCTAAAACAATTGTAGCTACCTTCTGTGTAACATTAATTCCCACCAGAGACTCGTGGATCGTGGGATTCTAATCACAAATGTCGACTGGAAACTCTTGTTATACAGACGGGTCAGTGCTAGGAAGGAAAGCGGAACCAGGACTTTTTATTGAAGAACCATTTACCGTAACCCTTTCCGTTTGCCCAATTATAATATGACCCTTCACGCGTAGGTCCTGGCGATTGCAGAGTCCCTGAACTGGCTTAAAGCCAAAACGAGATTGGCCACGGACAGTAGGATCGCTATAAAAGCTATAACATCCAAGACAGTAAATTCGAAAATGGTATTGGGATGCATAAATTCTATCAACAACTATTCTAAACACAGCTCAGCACGCATTATATATAGATACCAGGTCATACGGCGGATAGAGGTAGCGAACTCTCGCTCGTGATTATTTTTCCAAATTCCAATTTTTTTTGAATAACTTTAAATGCAAATATATTAAATTTTGTAAATTTCGGATTCCTATCACAAATGCCGACTTGAAACTGTTGTTATACAGACGGCTCAGTCCAAGGAGAGGAGGGCGGGACTGGTGCTTTTTATTGAAGAATCACACATCGTAATCTCTTCCCGCTTACCCGATCTTAATACGATCCTTTATGCTGAGGTCTGGGCAATTGGAGAGTGTCTGAACTGGCTTAATACCAACGCGAAACTGGCCACCGTAAACGTCGTAACGGATGGTAAGATCGCTATAAAAGCAATAACATCCAAGACAGTAAATTCGAAAATGGTATTGGGATGTATGAATTCAATCAACAACTACTCTCAACACTGGTCAGTACGCATTATATAGGTACCAGGTCATGCGGCGGATAGAGGTAACGAGATAGCGAACTCTCACTCGTGTTTATATTTTTCCAAATTTTTTGAATAACTTTAAATGCAAATATGTTGAATTTTATCCATTTCGATTTGTTGGCTCCTCTGTTTTACCTGGAAAGAGAAAAAGTAAATTTAAATTAATTTGTTTATAAAATATATATATCGATTTGGTCGAACTATACCATTAGATCTCCCAGAGCCACAAGTAGGTTAATAAAAATAGGTTCATACATTACTACACTAATTGATATATGCAGTTCTTAACTAACTTCGTTCTAGACGACAGTTGCGCTTTTCAAAAAACAGAAGCTTACAAAGAATAAATTGAAATAAATCACCCATTCGGCGATCTCCATTCTAACATGTGGTATTACAACCACCAGAAAAAAAATGCTATAGCGTTAATATAGAAAAAAAAACTTGTCAGAAAGCAGTAATGTCGGCCGGCTCGAACTTTGTATACTCCTCACCATTTGGAACGAATTTGAAAATTTTCAAAAAAAAAATAAAATCCGTTAAAAATTCTGTTAAAATCCTAAAAATAAGACGTGGATCTGCATAGGCAACTTTTGACATAAGCCATTACAATATTCAAATACGAAACTTGAAAACAATCTTGAAATGTCTAAATGTTGCTAAAATCATTTAAATACCGAAGATAGGGAGGTACCGTTATATCGGAGCTATACGAATACCTGGACCTTCAGAGACAATTTTCTATCCCAGGCCGTAGTACCTATTAGGAATTTCAAATATGACATCTCAAACAATTTCGGTAAACTTTGTAACTAAAATCGTAAAAATACCGAATATAGGGAGGTATCATAACACCGGAGCTATACGAAGACCTGGACCTTCATAGACAATTTTCTGTCACACCTTGTAGTTCCCATTACGAAGTCTAAATCGTCCATAAAACCCTCAAAATATCGAATATCGGGGGTTAAAGTTATATGGGGGATATACGATTTCGTGGACCGGTATAGTCCATCTTCGAACTAGACTTGCCTGCAGAAAAAAGACTGATCTGTGCAAAGTTGTAGCTTCCTATCTTCACTCGTTTTGACACTAGCATTTGGAAGGACGAACGCGCAGGGCTACATCGTCTTGGAATTTTATGCTGATCAAGAACCAAATCCGTTTCTCGATCGATTAATTGCAATCGACCTACATGTCCCTAGTGTGTCTCCGATGATTATTCTCCAAATTTCCATTTTTAAATAACTTTAAATGCAAATATATTAAATTTGGTCCATCATGGTTCTTGGCTCCTCTGCATTACCTAAAAAGAGAAATAAATTAGTTTAAATTATTATTTTATTATTATTCCTTACCACAAACTTTTCCCATCTACTGTTGTAACCCAAAGCACATGCGTTTCAATTTTCTCCCCTCGTCGGCCAGAATACAAACCGCCAGGTTTTATGGCAAAATTGTTTTTTTTCTTGTTTCGGTTTACAACATAGAAGCAGTTCAACTTGACCAAGTGGTGGGCGTATGGGCGGTCTCAGGCGTAAAAGCCTTTGAAGATTTTTGTGTGTGTCTCTCGGTTTCGGTATTGTTTTCGTATTTTCTTTTGGTTAATTTGAAACCCCAGCAACGTGGCCGTTATTGAAGTACATACACACAGAAAATGCTGTTGTTTACCAAATTGCCGGTTTAATATTTACATTTTATTTGTTGTAAATTGTCAATAATGGCAGCAACAACAACAACAGCATGTACCTTAGGCAAATAGTGGTGGACAGAAAACGCGTTACAGGTAATTGATCGAAACAACATCGACCGGACGAAGCCCCCAAAACATCAACGAAACACGTTGGCTGTATAAGGTGCGGGTGTAGAGTGTCAAGAATGTCACGTCGTTGCCAAAGCAAGTTAAGTTTAATTGAAAATCACAAACAAAAAAAAAAACTAAATGACAAACTTAAACCTACATATTTGGCATTGAAGACAAAAATAAAACTGGTAATAAAGACAGTTACTTAGAATTTTATAAAAAAGATTGCACAGAATTTTTTTTTCGTGGAATGTGGGAGAGGAAAATTGAAATGAGTTTTATTTTTAGCGAAAAAAAAATAATAAATTAATAAATATTTTTTTTTCATTTGAAATTCATTCATAAAAACAAAATCCAGTCGCTGGACAGAATTATCCCAAACCCAAATAGTTTTAATTATGATAAGCAAACTTAACAAAAAATAGATTTTAATTTAGAGTGGAATTTCAAGGAAAGCCGGCCAAGGAGCAGATCTTCTGCAGCATGGAGAAGGCGAATTCTGGGAGAGATGGTCGTAGCGCAAATAGTTTTAGTTATATGATAAAGAAAATACCAAATGAAGAACTTTTTATTTCGATTAGAATCCTCCAAGATTCCGTCGAAGAAACAGATCTTTTTAATATAATTCTTGAAGAATTTAGGAAAGCAAAAAATCGTGAAAAGAATTTAGACCTTGATCCTATGAAGACAAGTTCTGGCAGAGATGGTCGTACCACAAATAGTTTTAATTATGATAAACAATATATTCTTTTATTTCGATTAGAATCCTCTGAGAGGTTGACGAAGTATCAGATCTTCTTCAGCACAGTTCAGGAAGAAATTCATGGAATGAAATTAAAACGTGTTCCAATGAAGTCGAGTTCTGGCAGAGACGGATGATAAAAAAAAAAAATACTCAAGTAGTGAATAACCTTTTATTTGGTTTATAGGCTGATATGCCAACTAAGAAGCAGACCTTCTTAGCATAGATCTGTGAGAGTTTAGGAATTCCTGGAATTAAATTAAACCGAAAAAGTTTTAATTATGATTAACAAAATAGGCCTCAAATGAAAAAGTTTTTACTTGGACCGGAATCCGTTAATATGGCTTCTATGAAGCTGAAATTTTTTCAGGAGAAATGTAGGAAGGCAAGAAAATCATGGAATGAAATAAAAACGTCTTCCTTTAAAGACAAGTTCTAGAAGAGATGATCCAAACCCGACTAAGAACCAGACGTTTTTCTCGATTAGTTGGGGAAGAATTTAGGAACCATGAAATGAAATCAATGGCATTTTGAGGGCATTTTGCGGAAGAGATGATCCCAAACCAAATAGTTTTAATTATGATAAACAAAATGACCTTCAAATGAAGAACTGTCTATTTGGATTAGAATCCGCTAGCATAGTTCTGGAAGAATTGAGGAAGGCGAGAAAATCATGGAATGGAATTAATTGTTCCACCCAGAACATCTCACAATTATTCGCTGTACAATTGGGAAAAATTCCGTCAACCTTCGTACTATGTCAGACTCGACCTTCATACCAACTGAAGAACCCACCTGTCTCCTATGGGAGTTGTAACTACTTTCGTATTACTTCAAGGTGGCGCCAGGGCAAGTGAGGCCTCTTAGCTTTCATCCCAGCTAGGCAGTACGTTTTAAGTTCTATTATGATTGCCTAAGTCCCTCTTTTTACTTCTAAGCAGTTTCTAGCAGAATCTTACATTAAACAAATGTGTAAATTATGGTTAGATGCGGCATAAAATATAAATTCATAAAAAATACTTCTTGCAATCTTTAAAAAGGGGAAAACAAAAAGACAAATTAAAAAAAATAAATATTTAAAAATTATTAATTATAGAGGTATTTAAGAGAGAAAAAAAATCCAATGACCTATTTAACATATTTGCATTTAAAGTTATTCAAAATAAAAACGAAACTTAAACAACATTTAATATGGAGTACTGACCGAAAAGAACCAAGTTGCATGAAGGAGTCGGCGATTGGTTGAGAGAGAGGAATAATTATAGTAATTTGTATGCTCTATAAAAAGAGCACAAAGGACGGCAGCATTGAGAGTAAAGGTGAGAGTACAAAAAAACGCTTTTTTGACTGCCTTAAGTCATCGGCTGGCTTCTTCGGAAAAGAACAAAGGAGCGTCGGGCCAAAATCGAACTAAATCAACCTATAAATCCTTTGCTCCGCTACGAAGAAGCAAGCCGATGACTGACGAGCCAGTCAGGAAAGCGTTTTATGTATTCTCGCCGTTACTTACTCTCAGCTCGGCCGTCCTTTGTACTCACAAAATGTCTGTGCTCTCTATTTATAGAGCATACATATTACTATAATTATCCTCTCTCTTAACCAACCGTATACTCCTTTATGAAACTATCTTGGTTCTTTCCGGTCAATACTCCATATAAAACTTTATTAAAGTTTGGTTTTTATTTTGAATAACTTTAAATGCAAATATGTTAAATAGGTCAATGGATTTTTCTCTCTCTTAAATACCTCTATAATTAATAATTTTTAAATATTTATTTTTAATTTTCACCTTTTTAAAAATTGCGGAAGTATTTTTTTTTTTCTATTTTTTTATGAATTTATATTTTATGCTAATGGCCGCATCTAACCATAATTTACACCTTTCATTCAGCCTGCAATATATCTCTCGGTTCTAGCGCGTTTGTAATTAATCAGAATAAGAATATTATTCCCCTGTCTCACTCTCCTTCTCTTAAGAAATCGCAGACTCCTTCAGGAAACTCCTTCTAGTACTTATAGGTCAATACTCCATATAAAACTTTGTAAATGATTCGTTTTTTTTTTTTTTTTTTGTTTTTTTTTTTTTTTTTTTTTTTTTTTTTGAAAAACTTTAAATGCAAATATGTTAAATAGGTCACTGGATTTTTTCTCTCTTAAATACCCCTATAATTAATAATTTTTAAATATTTATTTTTAATTTGTCTCTTTGTTTTCACCTTTTTTAAAAATTGCGGAAGTATTTTTTTCCAATTTTTTATGAATTTTTTATTTTATGCTAATGGCCGCATCTAACCATAATTTACACCTTTATCTAATGTAAGCCAAGATTTATGGCCAAACCAAGGTCCCACACAAACTTACAATGTAAATTCAACAAAAATTGGGGGGGAGGGGTAGAGACTTTGTGGAGGTGCCAATTTTCAATACGTGACAAATTCTTTTTGTAAAAATACTATTAATAATATTCGTTGCTCAAACAAATCAATAAAAGATTATTGAACCGGTTTGTTTGTGGCCATCCGTGGCATATGTAGGTATGTTGGTTTGCTAAATGGTGGGATGAGTTTTTGGTGATTTTTTTTTTCGTTTCGTTTGTTTATTTAATTTTATTGTTTTGTTTTTTTTTTTTTTTTTTCGAAAAACATGATTTATGGCTAATTTAAAATAAATAAAATATGTTTTTTTAGGCATTAAAAGAAGAAGAAAAAAAAAACGAACGGTCAGGTATTCAATTTTTTTTAAATTGGTAAAGGAAAAAATTCTCTCTCTCTCTTCTTGACAAGTCACACTTTCCAAGACATTTATGCCATTTGACAAGCTGCCAAAAATTTCTTTCAGATTCCATTATCATTAAAATGTCAAATGTCTGACGAGAAGTTTCAGGGTGGCCTGGTGATGATTAGCTCCGAGATATTTTCACACCTTGTAAACATAAATCAGGGCGATTCTTAGGTTCTCTCCCTCTCTTGGAATTTTATTAAAACCCCCCAAAATAATTATAAAACTATAAAATTATAACTATGACAAGTTAATATATTTTATTCATACATACAGGAAGTTTGGTTATGCCACTTTGTTTTTTTACTAAAATATTTAAATTTCAAAACTTTGCTGAGGTATTTTGAAAACAATAAACTCATTATGAAACCACTTTTGTTTTTCTATTTTTTTATATTTTTCATAGAGGTGCTATACCTCCTAAACATTGTTGAATAATGAGCTTGGTGTTTTATGCAAATTTTTCTAAAATTTTGATAAATTACCCAAAGACTAAACTACCAAATGGCATTTGAATTTAATTTTCATAATCATTTTTAACACTCGACTTCCAAAAAATACCATTGGCAACAAAATAAAATTAAATATATTAATTTTTTCCTTTATTAATCATTTCCAGCCAGTTAAACGGGATATTCAAAATGAATATATTTTTTTATTCATTTTTATTTCATAATTAGGATTTTTTGTTTTCAAATTTGCACCCATTAATTTATTTTATCAAAATGCCATTATGATGCTCATCAAAAACCGTTTATGTTAATTTCTTATTCTAATGGCTTTAATATCCAGAACTTTCATTCACAAAAATTGAAATTAAATCTCTCCTCATAAACCAAAAAAAAAAAAAGTCAACAACATAAAAATGCAAATTCTGCCAGAGCATCAATGGCTTAGCCAAATAAAAAATCTACGATTGGCCATTATCAAATTTGGTTAGAAGCCCCCACGTTAATGGCAAATATCTAATCTTTTGTGGACAGGCCTTCTTTGTATCACTCATCATTGTTGAGAAATGAAAATTGGCCGTATTGAAATGGGTTTGAAATTAGATCAATGGCTTTAAATCAAAGAAAATGTTAAAAGACGAATTCGCTAACAAAAAAGGAAAAAAATCACAGTTTCTAAGAAATTAAAAAAAATAGGAGTGTGGGAAATAAAAACTCAAAACCTCGTTCAAAATTTTCAGAATATATAACTTGAGACGAGGTGATAATGTGGAGATTGTCCCAAGCAAAATAGTTTTAATTATGATAAACAAAACTCCTCTCATCCCTAGAGACGATATGATAGCTGGAATTTCTGATAGGATTAAAAAAATTCGCAACTTTAAAATTACAATCGCGAAAATGGACCTAACCAAAATAGTTTTAATTATGATAAACAAAAACCCCGTCAAGAGACAAAAAATAATAATTTAGAAGCATTAAAAATGAAGGTCTAGGTCTCAATTCATGGCAACTTTTTTAGGGTACATATTAGGTATACACATTTCTTTTGTTCGGAGACCCACAATGAAATTCGATCTAGAATAATTCTTTCTCTAACACTTTGCCCAAAAATTGAAGTATAAAGGGAGATTTTGACTCGGATTGGATACGTATTAAATTAACAGTACAAAAATGGAAACATATAATTTTCACTTTCAGTACCTAAATTTTGAACCAAATTTTCGTAAAAACCATTGCAGCTAGATATATGGTTTATTCTGAGATTTATAGTGAAATTTTGTGTAGAATATTTCTTCTCCGGACAACTTTCACCTAAAATGAAATTTTACCAAACTTTCGAGGGTTAGATCGAAAAAAGTCCGGAGAAACATGATCAAAAGATTGGGGAATATTTTCGTTTTGTTGGCAACATCGATGCCAATATTTTCGTTATATACAATGCAAATAGAGATTTCTTTTGTTCAGAGACTCACAATGATATTCGATCTAGAATAATTCCTTCTCTGACACTTTGCCCAAAAAATGAAGGATAAAGGGAAATTTTGGCACGGCTTGGATACGAGTTAAATTAACAGTACAAAAAAGCAAAGACATAATTTCCAATATTAATACCCAAATTTTGAATCAAATTTTCATAAAAACTACTGCAGCTAGATATATGGTTTATTCGGAGACTTGTAGTGAAATTTTGTGGAGAATATTTCTTCTTCTGAGACCTTTAACCTAGAATGAAATTTGAGAATACTTTCGGGGGTTAGATCGAAAAAAGTCAGGAGAAAATATGTTAAAAAAATTAGGGAATATTTTCGTTTTTTGACAACATTGATATAACAATTTTCTTTATACACAATGCAAATAGAGATTTCTTTTGTTCCGAGACCCACAATGAAATTCGATCTGGAATAATTCCTCCTCTGACACTTTGCCCAAAAAATCAAGTATAAAGGGAGATTTTGACTCGGATTGGATACATGTTAAATTAACAGAACAAAAAAGCAAAGAAATAATTTTCACTTTAAATACCTAGAATTTGAACATAATTTTCATAAAAACTATTGGACCTAGACATATGGTTTATTCGGAGATTTATAGTGAAATTTTGTGTAGAATATTTCTTCTCCGGACAACTTTCACCAAAAATGAAAGTTTAGGTAACTTTCGGGCGCTAAATCTAAAAAAGTCTTGGAGAAAATTGTGAAAAAATTAGGGAATATTTTCGTTTTGTTGCCAACATTGATCCAAATATTTTCGTTATATACAATGCAAATAGAGATTTGTTTTGTTCAGAGACTCCAAATGAAATTCGATATAGAAGAATTCCTCCTTTGACACTTTGCCCAAAAAATGAAGGATAAAGGGAGATTTTGACGCGGATTGGATATATATTGTATTAACAATACAAAAAAGCAAAGACATAATTTGCACCTTACATACCTACATTTTGAACAAAATGTTCATAAAAACTACCGTAGGTAGATATATGGTTTCTTCTGATATTTATAGTGGAATTTTGTGTAGAAAATTTTTTTCTTCTGAGACTTTTCACCTAAAATTAAATTTTAATTTACTTTCAAGCGTCAACTCAAAAAAAGTCAGAAGAAAAATTGGTCAAAAAAATATTTTCCTTTTATTTTATTTATTTATTTATTTATTTTTTTTTTTTTTTTTTGAACGTTGATGCAAATTTTTTTTTGGTAAAAAGTGGAAATAGAGATTTCTTTTCCCTGGTGACCTATAGTAAAATTTAATGAGGAATATTTTTGTCTTTGATGCCATTGTTCTAAAACGATGTTTTCTATTAGATTTTTCCACAAACTCGGCATATGGCTTTTGAGTTTTTAGTATATATAACGACTTAGACTTTTTATGTCTTCCGGGACCCATGGTAGATTTTTATGATAAATAATTTTGTAAAATATTTTGACTTTTGGACCAAATCCCTTTCAGGATTTGAAATGCAAAAATATTGAAAATTGTTTTTTCTAAGTTTTATTGATGATTTTTGTGTTTTTTTTTTTAAATTTCCTCTCATCATCTCCAAGTGGAAGTTGGCAAATTAAATTTGTTGTTTTTTTCGACTTTGATTAATTCAATTTTATTGCGTTTTCTAATCCAAATGACACATCAACGGGTTGTTGATATGTTGTCTAGAAAACAAAAAAACATGGTATGGATGGAGGAGGGGAGGAGTTGTGCGGATCTCCATAATTCGTTTTTAATTTTGTGAAACGAAATTTAGAATATCAACAAATTTGCATCAACTGAGAAACAAAAAAAAAAAAAAAAAAACACGACACACGAAATTATTCAATTGTTTTTTTGTTGGTGTTATTGTGGATATCCAACATGTGATGCCAATTAACACATCACACCCGTTGAAGGTTAACATGCAATGAAAAGAGATGTTTGAACAGAAAAAAGTTCGAATAATGAAAATTGCCCAAAAGATGTTCTTAGTGTGGAAGAAGGCTCCGAAGGTCTCCTATCTAGAAGAGGTCTACTGTCAAGAAGTCTTCTAGAAAAAGTGAATATTTTAAATTGCCTTCTGTGCTTAGAAGAATTCTCAAGAAGTTTTCTATGCAAAGAAGCAGAAAATGCCAGATAATTTAAAGTTCCAATGACTTTAGCTGCTACAAAAAAAAAAAAAAATAAATAAATAAATAGAAAAATAAAAAAAAAATAGAAAAATAAAAAAAATATAAAAATAAAAAAAAATAGAAAAATAAAAAAAATAGAAAAATAAAAAAATAGAAAAATAAAAAAATAGAAAAAAAAATATAAAAATACAAAAAAATAAATAAATTTATTATTTATTTAATAATAATAAATAATAACAAAAAATATAAAAAAAAATAAAAGTTTAATTTACTGTTGGTCCTGATTTTTTTTTTTTTTTTTTTTTTTTGTATTTTGGGAAAATGTTCTCAAATCCCAAAACCATTTGCCCTTCTTTTGTGGCTTGCAGCTGCTCTATTGGGTCATCAATTGAAAGTTTTTTTTTCGGTTACTCAATACAGCTGCTAGTCACTTTTTGTTGTTGGTTTTGTAAATTTTTTCATGAATGAAAAAGTTCTTTGTGGCTCGACCGGAAGTTGGGGTGTGTGATTGATTAGCTGTTGAAATGCCCTTAAAAACAATTGGCCGTGGACATTTGATTTGTGGTTGCCAAAAAAAATTAATGGTCTTCCTTTTTTTTTTTTTTTTTTTGTTCAAAGGACTTTCAACTTTTGTGAGGCATGCCAAAAAATATCGATTTGCTTTGCTTTGAGTGGTTTTGAAATTAATGCCAATTTTTTTGTGGTTAATTGATTTGGAAGGTTTTTTTCTTCTTTCCGATCAAAAAAAAATTCTCTTTTGTGTTTGTTAGAGATCATGGTTGGTTTTATTTAAATTTCATTCATCAAAAGTGCCTTGTGGCCAAGAAAAAAAATCGAAACGAGAAAAACATTAGCATCAGCCAACTAATGGTTTGGGCAGGGGAAGAGAGGACCATTCTTTCCATTTAAATCCCATTCATCATCCATTGAATGAATTAAATGTAACTCTTAAGCGCCACAAATGACACTTTTCAGAACAAATTTGTTGTCATCGGACAAGTGTGCCACACACTTTTTCCACTGCACTCTCATCTCTCCCCCCCTTTCCTCACACACTCTCTCTCTTCTCCCCACGGGAGAGGAATTTCATTTCATGTTGTTCGTTAGTGAGGCAGTGAGTTCTAAAGACACTTCGCGTCTCAAGTGATTACCGATCGTTGGCAGACAGACGACACTTCGACTGTGTGGTGGCATGCCACTTATGCATGCAACGCTGTCGTGTCTTGTGTGCCACACTGACACTGAACACAAAACCAATATCAATTTTCAGCATTTGAATGGTGGTGGATAGAGACTTTTGGCCGGCCTCCTCGTAGCGCGGAGCTGCTTTCGTTTGGCACAGTTTCAACCGGGAAAGGTTAGTCAATGGGTCAAATAGTTGTCATAGATTCTTGGGCGTTGTTGGTGTATTTCGTTGCACTTAAATGCCCGGCGAAATTCTTTAGTTGAGGGACCGTTTTTGTGATTCTCGTTTAGAGAACAAAGTCCATTAACATTGTTTTGCTGATTTCGAACATAAATTCAATTCCTCACAAAAAACATCTTTGATTTGTTCAAAGTTCATCAGCTCTCACATAAACTTGTCACGAACACAGAAAAACTCTCCGACACACTTGTCGTAAAGAAAAATTTGAAAAAAAAAATCCCACAACATTGTCCGGGGTTTGCAACAATTTTTGTTTTTTATGGTCATCAACTTGGCGAATATGGTTTGCAGCCCCACTGGCCATACATCTAACATGGCTGGTTTTATTGCAGCCCCTCGGGCAGGGGGGTAGAGACGTTAGGTTGACGAGTCTTGCAATGCCACAACATCAAGCGCATTGATGTTTTCTGACAATTTTTATGAGGTTTTTTCTACTTCTTCTTTAAAATTTTTTTATAGCTTCATTTCGAAAAAAAATTATTTCGCTGTCATAAACGTTTAATTGCTTAGGCGCGTGTAGGTGGGTGACTAAATTTCAAGGCCAAAGGATACATAAAATATTACAAATTTGCCATTACAAACAAATAATGTTGTTGTTGTTTTTTCCCACCAAGTACTTGAGGCTCACAATGTAGAATGAAATAGAAGACTGACAAAAAAAGTAAAAGAAATAAAGACCAAATAAATAAATAGTGAAGAGAACGTCAAAAAAAAATAGAGTAAAATAAAAAACCTGCTGGAAAGACCAAAAATGCCCTGAAAATAACTTGAAGGTCTAACAATCTTTAGCTAAAATTCTCAAGGCATTTGAAACCACCGGAAGACCATGGAGCCCGTTAAAGCAAAGTTTAATGGACCCTAAAATTTTAATTTGACTCATCTGAGAAAAGGAAAACCGCTAATATTGCCTTTTGAGCCATCTCGAAGGACCAAAAAAGGCTTTGGAAATTTTTGAATAATTTCATAATTATTGAAGAAACTGGTCAAGGCGTGTAAAACTGCCAAGCGACCTCAGAATTGGTTAAAGCAAAGCTCAAAAGAGCCCAAATACAAATTCCATACTTCTGGGGAATATGGAAACGCTTTTATGGCACTTTGAGCCACCTCGAAGGACGAAAAGTGCATTAAAAAATGTTAGGCATTTCCATGCGTTTGAGAAAACTTTTCACAGTAAGTTAAGCTGCCAAGCGACCTCAGAAATGGATAAAACAAAGCTCAAAGGAGCCCAAATACAAATTCCATACATGTGGGGAATATGGAAATCATTTTATGGCATTTTGAGCCACCTCGAAGGACCAAAAGTGCATTAAAAAATGTTAGGCATTTCCATGAGTTTGAGAAAACTTGTCATAGCAATTCAAGCTGCCAAGCGACCTCAGAATTAGTTAAAGCAATGTTCCATGAAGCCTAAATATAAATTCCATGCTTGTGGGGAATAGAGAAACCCCAATATGCCACTTTGAGCTTGGTCGAAGGACCAAAAATTTTAAAAACTGTTTTGCGTTTCTATGGGCTTGGGAAATGTTATCCAGGCTATGATATCTGCAAATTAGTTATAGAAATAGTTAAAGCAATGTTTTATAAAGTCCAAAAATAATTTTGAGACTTGTGGGGCAATAGAGAAATCCTGATATGGCATAATGAGCCTGCTCGAAGGACCAAAAATGTGTTGAAAATCTTTTAAGCATTTGGGAAAATTATAAAGGTACTTTAAACCGTCGTGAAACCTAAAAAACAAGTAAAGCAAAGTCTTACGGAACCTCAATGCAATTTCGGCACAGGTGAAGAACGAAATAATTCCAATAAAGCACATTGAGCTTCCTCGAAGGACCAAAAATTGGCTTGAAAATTATTCAAATATGCCATAAACATTGCAGGAAATTTTCAAGGCAGCTAAACCCGGCCAGAGAGCTCAGAAACAGTTAAAGCAACATTTTACGAAGGCCGAATACGATATTGACAAATGTTAGGTAGGAAAAAATCGAATATTGTACTTTGAGTCTGATCGAAGGACCAAAAATGGCATTGAGAATTGTTTAAAGACGCCATAAACATTGGAGTAAATTCTCCAGGCAACTGAAACCACACAGAGACCTTAGAAACAGTTAATGCTATATTTTTTGTAACCCGAATGCGAGTTGGACTTATGTTATGAAAAAAAGAATCCTAATATGGCACTTTGAGCCTGCTCGAAGGACCAAAAATTGCCGTGAAAATGATTTAAAGATCCCTTAAGCATTGCAGAAAATTCTCCAGGCAACTGAAATTGCCCAGAGAGCTCAGAAACAGTTAAAACGACGTTTTACGAAGGCCGAATACGATATTGACAAATGTTAAGAAGGAAAAAAATCGAATATTGCACTTTGAGCCTGCTCGAAGGACCAAAAACTGCCTTGAAAATTATTTAAAGATACCATAAACATTGGAGTAAATTCTGCAGGCAACTGGAACCGCTCAGAGACCTTAGAAACAGTTAGCGCTATATTTTTTGTAGCCCCAACGGGAGTTGGATATATGTTATGAAGAAAAGAATCCCAATATGGCACTTTGAGCCTACTCGAAGGACCAAATAGTCACTGAAAATGGTTTAAAAATCCCATTTAGCCTTGGGAAATTATTCAAGGCACAAGAAACTGTCAAGAAACTTCAGGAATAGCTAATATAGAGTCTCACGAGCCCCAAAAAAGTTATTTTGACTCACCTTTTATTGTATTTTGAGCCTCATCAAAGGACCAAAAATATTTTGAAAATATTTTTAAGACCCCAAAAACATTGGAGGCAATTGTTAAGGCCACTGAAACCGTCCAGAGGCCTCGGAAGAACTAAAACCAAGGTATTATGAAACCCAAATACAAATTCCAAACTAATATTGCATATTGAGCCTCCTCGAAGGACCAAAAATGACATTGGAAATATTCTCCCATGTATTTTCTCTATATCCATAGAGATCATATGTTAGTTGCTCTTCTTGAAAATAAAAATTTGTGAATATTCCAAAAAAAAGCCCTACACTTGGAAATGAAGAACTTAAAAATATTATTAAGTGTTAATATTAAAAAATATTATTATTAAATTAATTCTCCCATACCCCTGCAGCAAATGTGTTATAAATATTTTCCAACACTTCTCTGAAGACTTCTGGTCTTCAGTTGATGACAATGACAATAATCGTTATTGACATGGCTTAAAAGACTAATGACCTGGCCGGCCAACCACCTAACCTAGCTGCCATTAACTATTTTTTTCCTCTTCTTCTACTACTTTTCGTTATGAACTTGTCATTGACAACTGTCATCACATTTCTCTTCTGTTTTCATTCTGTTGTTTGGCGTTCAAAGAATGTGGTTGCTTGAACTTTAACAACATTTAGTGGGGTTTTTATTGGAGAGAAGAAAAAAAAAACCAATCCAAAATATTAATAAATTATGAAATGGATAAGTATTGAATTATTTATGAACCGGATAATAAATAAGCTGTTTATGGAGGTACTGGCGGACAAGCTGGTTAGCTGTTGGCCAGTCGGTCAGTCAGCTCGTGTGGCCTTTGGTGGCTTCGCCTAGTTGTCTGGCAGTTTGTCTAATTATGTAGATGAGGTGTTGAGTGGAGGGAGTAGGAAAGGGGAAGAGGGGCAGAGGGAAAGAGAGTGTTTTGGGAACTGCTTAACTAATATTTAGTTTGATTTTGAGAGGCATGACAAAGGGTAGGGGCGGGGGGATATTGAATAAATTATTCTAACAAAAATGGTGTAGAATTTACTTTGAGTTGGGAGGTGGGGCTTGGTGTGATTTTCAAAAATATTCCGAATTTTGTTTATCATAATTAAAACCATTTTTCCGGTTGGGGGGGGGGGGGGGGGGAGATGTAACCTCGTCTGGGTAAGCAAAATTTCACAGCAACTATATACCCAAAGAGGGACTGACATATATGGCTTTTTACGTCAATCAAAAGCTAACCAAATCTTAATTTAAAAATATTTTTAAATTATTTTTGTTCACTTGAGTGAATATTAATTTATCATAACAGTGTGCGACAAAATTCAAATGTTTCAATAATTACGGCAAAAATACAAAATAAATAAAAAATAACCAAAATAGAGGGAGCAAGTTCTTCCCCCCTCTTCCACATTTCTAGAAGAGTTTACATCAAGATTCCTCGGAATCCATTGATTTTAGGTATAGGGTGGCTTTGGCAATATTGCAGATAAAAATACGGCAAATATTTTCGTTGGAAATTTTAACCCTCAAGCGAGACAAGAAAAGGGTCTTTTTGGTCCCGTTGCGAAAATATGGTTCAAAACTCCCTTTTAACGGTATCGTAGCAAGTCGAAATATTCTACAAAATTATTTGTCATAGAATTCTACTATGGGTCCCAGATGACATCAAAAGTCGAAATCCTACCTAAACGCCAGAAATCAACATATATACAAAATATACATTTTAGGGTTAAAAACGTACTGCATACGAGTTTATGGCAAAATCTCCTAGAAAACATTGTTTTTGGTGAAAGACATCAAAGACACAAGTATTCCTCAGCAAATTTCACTATGAGTCACTGAAGAAAAGAAATCTCATTTTCCAGTGTATATCAAAAAAATATTGGCCTCAAAGTTCCCATAAAAAACCGAAAATATTTCTTGGGTTTTTGATAAAATTTTTCCTCCGTCTTTTTTCGATTTGACGCCTGAAAGTAACATAAAATTTCGTTTTAGGCATAAGGTCTCAGAAGAAGAAATATTCTACACCAAATTTCACTATAAATCCCAGAATGAGCCATATATCTAGGTGCAATAGTTTTAAGGAAAATTGTGTTCAGAATATAAATCCTAATATTGAAAATTATGTATTTGCTTTTTTGTACTGTTAATTTAACACGTATCCAATCGGAGTAAAAAATCTCCCTTTATACTTGATTTTTTTGGCAAAGTATCAGAGGAAGAATTATTCTAAATCGAATTTCATTGTGAGTCTTCGAACAAAAGAAATCTCTATTTGTATTGTATATAGAGAAAAATTTTATATCAATGTTGACAAAAAAAAAACGAAAATATCCCTTAATTTTTTAACAATTTTCTCCAGAGCTTTTCGAGTTGACGCCTCATATTAATATAAAACTTCGTTGTATGCATAAGGTATCAAAGAAAGAAATATTCTACACCAAATTTCACTATAAATCTCAGAAGAAACCAAATACCTACATGCAATAGTTTTTATGGAAATTTTATTCAAAATATAGGTCCTAAAAATTGAAAATTATGTCTTTGCTTTTTTGTACGGTTAATTTTACACGTATCCAATCGGAGTCAAAAATCTCCCTTTATATTTGATTTTTTGGACAAAGTGTCCGAGGAAGAATTATTCTAGATCGAATTTCATTGTGAGTCTCTGAACAAAAGAAATCTCTATTTGTAATGTATATAAAGAAAATTTATATATCAATGTTGCCAAAAAAAATGAAAATATTCCCTAATTTTTTAAAAAAATTTCCCCAGGACTTTTTTCGATCTAACGCCCGACAGTTTGCCAAAATTTCCTTTTAGGCATAAGGTATCAAAAGAAGAAATATTCTGCATCGAATTTCACTATAAATCTTAGAATAAACCATATACCTAGGTGCAATAGTTTTAAGAAAAAATTTTGTTCAATATTTAGGTACTCAGGAAAATTGCGACTTTTTTCTTAATTTTTTAGTGATTTTGATTTAAAATTTGCTATTCATATTTTCTTCTAATATTTTTTTATTCATAAAATTATTTAATCTGTTATTCATAATATTTTTTTTGCTAATTTTTTTATTCCCATTCAATATTGTGTGACTAATCAATGGCGCAAATAATTAATAATCCAGCAAAGCAGTTAATTTATAAAAATTTGCATTTTTTCTGAGTCTCTCTTTTTCTAAATGTTTTTTCTTGTGATTCATTTCAAATAGTAATCAAATAAATGTTAATAATTTTTTTCTTCTCCTACCCAACACACATGCACACCCTGCCTGTCCCGCTCGGGTATTGAAAATGACCATTTAATAATTTATTAATTGCTAAATGCCTTAAAAAGTTGTCGGTAATGTCCGACCAGTTCGAGGTTTTTTTTATTGGGGTTTCCATTTAATATTCTAGCTGAGCATTCTGGTATTGTATCGAAAAAAGCCACAGTTTAAATTAAACACCCAACACCTTAAAAGGTTCCATAAAAAAAGGGGGTGGGGAGGTCCATATTTGGTCTTAACACAAGTCTTCAAGTTGTTTGAACTTCCCAAATTGCGTGGCATTTTTAATGAGTTTTTAATGTTTATTGTTTTTTTTTTCTCTATTTTTTGTTGTTGTTCAGGTAATGATTTTCCAACGGAAATTGATTATTGCTGGAGTTTAATGTCTGTGTTTTTTTTGGTGTGTTTTAAATTCATGTTTTACAACAAAAATTAATTGCTAATTTTTTTCCTTCTCTCTCTTTCATTGCAGCCTTGAATATTCATAATTATGGTGAGTTTTAGAAGTTTTTATATAAAAAATAATAAATATTAATCATACGCCACTTTGTCTTTAATTCAAAACAATTATTAATAATCATACGCCACCTTGTTTTCCTCTTCAAAACATTAATTAATAACAATCATACGCCACCACCTTGGCGTTTCAATGAATTCTGATTGAATTTGCTTCGCTCTCTCTTTCTCTCATTCAAAAAATTTTCCCTCCACTTCATTCTATTAAAACATAATCTGATTAAATCATTTTGCCTATTGACCCACAGCTGTAACCGCTTCCATGGCAGGCAACCAGGCAGCCCACTAGCCAGCCATCCATCCATTCGTTCAATCAATCAAAATCAATTTACAACACGCCATCAATTAATAAAGGAACAGAAAACCGGTTACCCAGCTCCATTCCTCGCATTCCGGGGAAGCTAGACAAGAATAGAAAAAAAAATACTTTCAAAGAATCAAATCAATTTGGGATTTCCGACCAAATTGTTGGGAAAGAATAAGAGACTATCCATAATTATTCCCTTTCTGAGATGGGCAACAATATCAACAAAAATTTGGAAGAAACTAATGATTAAACAAGGAAAATGAAAAAAAAATTCAGACCAAAATTGGGATTTCCGACCATTTTTTTATTTTTTTTTTCTCATTTTATTTATTAATTTATTTTTTATTTATTTTTTTTTTATTTTTTTCAAGAGACTCTAAGATATATTGGCTGATTAATTTTCCCCATTTTCCAAAATTGGGATTTCCGACCAATTTTTTTGAAGAGACTCTTAGATTTCTTGTCTGATTAATTTTCCCTTTTTTTCTTAAGGGGACACAATTTTAAAGAACCTAATAACCAGGCAAGGGAACTGAAAATAAATCAGACCAAATTCGGGAATTTCGACCATTTTTTCGAAGTGATTATAAGACTTCCGATCTGATCAAATTTCCATATTTTCCTTCAGGGAACGGTAAGAAAAATTTTAAGACCCAAATCACAAGTAATGACAACTGAAAAAAAACTCATACAAAAATTGGGATTTCCGACCAATTTTTTTAGGGAGAGTCTGTCTTGTCTAAGTTTTTTTTTTGTGATTTTTCCGATAGGAGTACTAGTTTATCTCTATTTTCCTATAGAAGATTATAAAAAAAAATTAAAAAAACAAAAAACAGAAAATGTGTACCAAAATTGGTATTCCCGCCAATTTTTTAAGGAGAGAGAATCTCCTGTTTTTCATTGCTGAGATGTAAAACTAATTGCCTTCGATGTTGTAAGTGATTAAATGTTCATCTTATAAAAATGTCAAGACACTTTTGAAGGTCCTAGTAAAAAAAATTAAAATTTCGACCTTTTTTTTTTTTTGGAATGCCCCACCATAATTTTCTTTGTTGGGAAGGAAAAAAACACTTATCTAAGAATTCTATTTTGAATGGGGTTTCCTCATTTTTCTACCAAAAAATTTAAAAAAATGCAAAATTTTTTACCAAAATTGGTATTTTTGACCACTTTTTTTCAAAGAGGTCCTAACCAAGTGAAAATAATTAATTTATGTTATTTATTGGTACCAAAATTCGTATCTCTGACCAATTTAATTGGTCTTACACGTTTTCGCCCGGCTAAGAAAGAGAAGTAATTATCTGAGGTTTCTATTGTGATCAATTTCTCCCCATTTTTGTACAAACTAATCTTAAAAACTGGAAAATGTTAAATTTGGTATTTCCGACCATTTTTTCTAAAGGGGTCCTCATCGCATTTTCCCATGCTGAGAAGAAAAAATAATTATAGATATTATTTGTTATAAATTTTTAGTTATTTTCCGGAACTGAAAAAAAAATCCTACCGAAATTGGTACTTCCGACCAATTTTTTAAAAGATGTCCTCATCATACTTTCCTTTGCTGAGAAGAAAAAAACAATTATCTTGGATTTCTTTTTTTATTAATTTTCCCCAATTTTTTGGTTGGAAAAAAAAAATCCTACCAAAATTTGTATTTCAGATCAACTTTTTTAAAGAGGTCCTCACCTCATTTTCCTTTGCTGAAAAGAGAAAAATAATTATCTTGAATTTCTTTTTTTATCAATTTTCCCCAATTTTTAGGTTCGAAAAAAAATCCTACCAAAATTGGTATTTTTGATCAACTTTTTTAAAGAGGTCCTTATCATATTTTCCCCTGGCTGACAAGAAAACAAATTTTCTATGATTTATTTTGTTGTGATTTTTTCCCTTTTTTCCAGATTTGAAAAAATCCTACCAAAATTGATATTTTCGACCATTTTTTAAGACTGGTGCTCACCATATTTTCCTTTGCTAAAAGAACATGAGTAATTATCTAAGACTGTTGTAAATTTTTGCATTTTTTCGGAATTAAAAAAAATCCTACCAAAATTGGTATTTCCGACCAAACTTTTTCAAAGAGGTCCTCGCCATATTTTCTCTTGCTGACAAGAAAACAAATTTTCTAAGCTTTATTTTCTTATGATTTTCCCTATTTTCCGGATTTAAAAAGATTCTACCAAAATTAGTATATTTCCGACCATTTTTTTAAGATTGGTGCTCACCATATTTTCCGTTGCTAAAAGAAAAAGAATAATTATCTAAGACTTCTTTGGATATATGTAAATTTTTCCATTTTTTCCAAAACTGAAAATATCCTACCAAAATTGGAATTTCCGGCCTTTTTTTAAATTTATTTATTTTATAGTTTCCTTTGCTGAAAAAGAATAATTATCTAAGATTCCTTTAGTTATACATTTTTCCATTTTTCCAGAACTGAAAAAAAATCTACCAAAATTTATATTTCCGACCAATTTTTTTAAAGAAGTCCTCACCATATTTTCCTGAATGAGAAGAAAAAGAAACAATTATCTTGGATTTCTTTTTTTATTAATATTCCCCAATTTTCCTTTTCGAAAAAAAATTCTACCAAAATTGGTATTTCCGACCAATATTTTCAAAGTGGCCCTCGCCATATTTTACCTTGCTAGAAAGAAAAAAGAATATTTTATCTAATATTTTTTTGAAATTAATTTCCCCCAATTTTTCGAAACTAAAAAAAATCGTACCAAAATTCGAATTTCCGACCAATTTCTCTAACAGGGCCTCATCATGTTTTTCATACTGAAAAATGAATATAATTAATTAATGTTTCTTGTTTGTTTAATTTCTTCCCATTTCCCTGTAAAAAATCCAAAATCTGTAATGGAAACCCTAATCATAAATTCAAAGCAAACACAAATGGACGAAAAGATGGATGAGAGGCTGGATGGATGGCCGGCTGGCTGGATGGCTGGTTGTTTGTTCTTGTGATGTGTATGACTCAATTTCCACAACAATTTATTCTGGAAGTCATTTACTATGGCCTTCCTCTTCCCCAACTCTCTATCACTCTCAATCTCCTCCCATTTGCCTGCCATCAAGGAAGTAGTGAAAGTGGAAATTAAAGAAACTAAGAACGTAATAAAAAAATTTCCAGAATTTCATTACGACTACTACTACTTCGTCGTCTTCTTTATAGTTCCTCATTTTTACTACTCTTTTCACTTTTGTTTATTGTCTTCTTCTGTTTTTTCCTCTTGGCTCTGGAAATCTGATGAAAGCCAAACAAATTGACCTTCACACAAAGAGCCAAGCAAACCAAAAAAAACTGAATCAAACAAATATCCAAACATCCACACATACATACATACATAAATGCACATATACATATATACACATACACACACACATACATATATGCATATTTACATTTGTATGTTCTTCTTTTCGAAGTTCATCTGTGTACATACAGTAGTTTTCCGGGCAATCTATGAGCCTATGAAAAAGCCAAGAGCAGCAACAACAAAAGTCCTTGTCTCAATATCATTTGTGTAAATATTTTACTTTATTTTTGGGAGGGGGTAGTGGGGAACAGGAATGGGGAGAGGAGGCGGCTGTCAAGAAAAACAAGCAAACTTTTTTTTCGTTTTATTTTATTTGTGTGTATTTTTATATTCATAGTTCCAAAAAGCCGGAACTTTCTTTAACCAACCCCCCCGCTCCGCTTCGCAGTGCAATAACACTAACTAACACTTAAACAGAAATGGCAAATATTTATGTGGCGATGTACATGAAATCTACAGCAAAGGACGAACATTTGGCAAAGATAATAATTGGAATTTAGCAAAAATTAATTTCTTTTGAAAAGAAAATTTACAAAATTTTGGACAAAAAACTAAACAGTTTTTGTAAAAAAAATAATTCAGCAATTATTTATAGGAAAAATAACAGTTAATTTTTTATCAGTTTTTTTTTTTTTTTTTTGAAAAAAATACGATATCTAAAAAAAAAAAAAAAACAAAATTGGAAAAATTTTGTAAAAAATTAGTTCAGCAAAGTTTTTTTTCATAGGAAAAATAGCCGTTCATATTTCTTCCGTTTTTTTTTCTTTTGAAAAAAAAAGTTAAAATATTTACACGAAAAATATTGGAAAAAAAAATTATAAGAAAAAAATCCGTTAATTTCTCCTCCAATTTTTTTCTCTTTGAAAAAATAAAAATATTTAAACGAAAGAAAAAATTGAAAAAAATTGCAACAATTTTGTTAAAAAATAATTCAGCTAAGTTTTTCTATAAAAAAAAAAAACAAACGAAAAAATTTGAAAAAAAATTGTGAAAAAAAATAATTCAGCTAAAAAAATAAATATTTAAACGAAGGAAAAAATTTAAAAAATGCAATAATTCAGCTAAAAAAACAAACGAAAAAAAAAGTTTGAAAAATGTTGGAAAAAATGTAATTTAACTAAGATTTTTTCAATAAAAAAAAAAACAAAAAAATATGATTGGTGGCCCTTTCTCAAATCATCCTACCCTCTGATAAAAACTACAATTTTTTACTAAAAAATAAACGTGGTTTTTATTAAAAACAAAAATAATGAGACTAAACCTGACACTTTTGGACCAAAAAAAAATCTGACTTTTTTTTCCTTTATTTTTTTTTTTTTTTTTTTTGCAATTTTGAACAGAAAATTAAATTTCTGCAAACATTTTTTCATACTGAATAGTGAAAATAATTAGTTAATGTCATATATGGCTGTTTTTATCCCGAATACCAAAAAAAAAAACCAGAAATACCAAAATTGGCATCTTCGACCAATTTAATTGGAGAGACTCTTCATGTTTTCCCTTAGCTAAGGAAGAAAAATAAATATCTAAGAATTCTATTGTGATCAATTTCTCCCCATTTTCAAAAAAAATTGAAAAAAAAAATGGTAGAATTATATCAAAATTTGGTATTTCCGACCAATTTTTTTTTTTTTTTTTTTTGAGGAGAATGTCGTCGCTATATTTTCCCAAGGTGAGAAGAAAAACAGTTATCCTTTAAATTTTTCCTTATTTTACGGAACTCAAAAAAAAAATTGGAACTAAAAAAATGAAACTAATTTTTTTGTTGTAAACTTGGGTCAATTATTTATTAATTTATTATTATTTTTTTTTTTTTTTTTTTTTGAGTTTCTGCACCAATTAACGTTCCTGGTGAAAAATTGTTCGGAATTGAATTTTGTTATAAATTTCTGTTCTACTTTTTTTCTGCCTCCCTTGCTAAGTTAATTCCCTATCGCAACACCCGCGATAAAAGGATTAATTTCAATAACTCGCATTTTCATAACACCATTTCAGGTCGGATGATGTCCGTCAAATTATTCATGCAATGGAAAATCGCACACAAAGGCAAAGGCAACAACAGCTCGACTTCCACTTGAAACGGAAATGGTGGCGCCAACATTATCATTTCAGCATTAGAGCGGAGCTTTGCGGTTTGCGGCAGCAGCAGCTGCCGAGGTAGCCGACCAACCCGCAATCGAGCGACGCATGTTTGCCATACATTTTCCATTGTTGAATTGTTTTTTATTGGTGTTGTTGTTGCTGTTTAACACTAACATGACGTTTATCATAATTACACATAACTATACGACGAATGGTCGGTCTATCACTCCGGCAGGCACAGAGGCAGTGCCAGCTATGAAGCTGTAAAACGCTTGAGCACAATCCACCAAATGCAATTTCAATTCAGGCGAAACTGGAGCCATTGGCGAGCTACGTGACCAATGTGGGGTTGCGGAAAAATTGCCACCTCCCCCCAATTCGCTTTGGAAACACAGCAAGTGTGAAAAATTTTTAGGAACACACACACACACAGACAGCAGAAACTAATTCCAAATAATGCAGTACTCGTAAAAATGTAATAAAACAAAACAAAAACTGCCTACAACAACAAATTTTCCATAAATTTTATGATTCTGAAGAAAATTTAATAACAAAAAATAATCGCTTTTGCCGAAATGTTGAAATCCAAAAGCAGCCAGAAGCCAGAGGGCCTTAAAGCATGCCCTCTGGTGTCTTCTGTGTCAAAGGTGGTGGTGGTGGTGACACTACTGG